>NC_081433.1:38570095-38769879 GCF_949786415.1 Peromyscus eremicus
AGCGCAAAATTGCATCCTGTGCTGGTAATAGTGATAAAAACGGCAACAGCCATGCACAGAAGCGTGAGAATTCAAGACACAGAGGCAGAAAACAAATGGAGTTTGTACGCAGGAAAGGCTGGTCCTAAGTAAAAGCGTGATTGGCCCTCAAGAGTGATTACGCAAAGACCCCGGGACTTCCACCACCCACTTTCTATTAGTGAAAACCCCAAGATGGAGAGTATTAAAATGAGTTGATTCTCGATCAAAGATGAACGCTGAAATGCCCCGGCCAAGGGCACCGATGTCCTGATTTCCGTCAGCGTTGACTTCAAAGGCCCGCTGTGCACAGGTGGAGGCTAACTTTTTGGGGGAGAGAACATGGAAACCTTTAAAAGTGGTATTTTCAAATATTGTCACGTGACTCCTGAAGCCATTAAGCCAAGAATAAGGCTTTTATTCTCTTCTGGAGGTTATGATTTACAGAGCCCCTCAGCAGGCTGGCCGCTTTATGAGTACAGTTGGGTGTAGATTATTTTATATATTAAGCACATTGCTGGAAAATTTGAAATTGCATTTCACCTAATATATTTTATGCCGCTCCATCTCTCTTTTGATGTTTTTCAGAAAGTGCTGCCACGGCATTCCCTGCAGCCCACGTTGCTAGGAGAAGGCGAATTCGGGAGCTGTGGGCTTTCCACTCTTTCAGTGAGCCCCTGTCAGCACCTCAAATAACCAGTGGTAAACTGCTTGTCAGAATGATGGAGAACTGCTTGATTCCCATTTCCTTTTCCAGGGCACAAACTCTCACCTCACTGCCAGACTGGCAGGTCCTTTGTCTGAGTGTCACATGGCTACAACATCAGCAGTATTCCCTCCGTGAAGTGGGGTGTGCGTGTGTGCTCGTGGGGTGGGGAGAGATCGCCCCAGGGTTCCCAGGGGATGGAAAGTGGTACCTTCCTGTGAGAGTGTCTGTACAATTCCAGGGAGGCCTTAAGTTTGGGGCGGGTGGGTGGGTGGGATTCCGTCGTCCGCACGTTGGTGTATTGAGGGCACAGTTTCTGGTCTTCTGAACAATGCGTGCTCACATGAAAACCAGACTCTTTAGTATTGAAAAGCACCGCCTAGCAGGATTGTTGGGGTTTGAATGCGGGGCATGTGCTGATGGAGAACACTCCAGGGTGTTGCTGAACCAGTTGCTGGTGAAGCGGAAGGAAGGGGCTTATGGGAAAAGCTCTGTGTCATTTGCAAAGGAGGAAAGCAGATGGGAAATGGAGAGGGGCAGCATTTTTGACACCGGTCCTAAGAAACGAAAGTATGTCTCGGTGTGCCTCAAATTCTGAACTGGAGGAGGAGGGGGCTGGTGGGCCAGCCAACACCAAGTAGGGAAGCTTCATGGCAGTATAAACCAGGGATGGGAGGCCGGAAGCAGGAGCATCTGAAATTCTTGGAGAAGAGGATGGAGGATGATGTCAGGACTTGTCACGTCCTGTCTGTGTTTATTACATGCTTCTCTGGTGGCAGCAGTACAATCCGATTCTTTAAATCTTCATTACCAAAAGGGTCACATGGATCAAACCTTATAAAGGCCCTCATGCTATAGCCTGGACATGACTCCATGTTAGCGATAAAGCTAGTGTGGACGTTCGCGGTGTCATCATGGAAGAAGACAGAGCGACTGACGGGAGAAGTTGCTCCGTCACTGTCCTGAGGTGACGGTGCTGAGGAGGAGGGAGGCATCTCTCAGGGATGAGGCAAGGTGACACACTGGGCTGTGTTTCACATGGATTCTGTCCGTTACCAATGTATATATGTATGTACGGGGAAACCCAGCAGTAGATGTTCGTGAGGTAGTTACTATTCCACGAGCAGCTCTGCACTCTTACATTTGATGCCCCAGGCAGTCACTGCCATTTCATTGTCAAGGCCACAGATCAGGTACCAAATGCCTCTCCATGTGCACTTGTTAAAGACTTGGAGTACTACTGCTGGGGGGTGGTGGAACCTTGGAGAGGTGAAAGATGTGGGAGGTCTTTGTGTCATTGTGGTATGCCCTTGGATTATGGGATTCTGATCTCTTTTCCTGCCCCCCCCCCCCCTTCTTGGCTGATAATGTACTCGACCTACAATACAAGTTGTCTTGCTACAGGTCTGAAGCATGGGGGTCAATGGGACTCCCAAGGTGTGAGTCCTAATCAACCTTCCCTCTTTGTCCGTGATTATCTTGGGACTTTTGTTGCGAGGACAGAAAGTGAACCCATACAGCAACCAGGACTTGGGGGGGGGGAATTAGACTATAAAGCCACACCACTGTAGCGATTGGGATTTCAATTTTGGGACTCTGCATTTAGCATGTTTTCTGCTCTCCGTATCCCTTCCCTTTCTTAGATGATTGAATTCCGTGTCATTTCAGAAACCATGGCCTTGAGCATAGTCAGGCAGAGCAGGAAGTAACTGTATTTCATTCCCCTTTGCGGATTCTCTATGGATCCTCAGAGAAATGAATACATCCAAAAGGTCAATTCTAGTTACTTTGTGTATTAATCTAATGGTAATAGTAATTTAGCACTTGGAAAAGGGAAAAAAAAAGCCCTTTACCTGTGATGTAGTCTTTCACATCATGGATTTTGCTTGCAGGGTTATTATTCCGAAACATATAGAGGTTAAAAGGAGCCGGGTCCTTTCCGATTTTTTTCCAGATCTCAACGTCTGGTGTTGTCCATCGTCCTGCCAAAATGTCATAATCTCTTTCTCCAAAGTGGATCAATTTGGTGAGCGGGTCATACAAGCCTCCATGGAACCCAATGACCAGCTGAAAGTCAATGTTGGAGTCAAAGTAGATTTCGCCATAGGCAGTGTACTGAATCTGCTTCAGCATAAGCCCGTTGCTGCTGAACACAGCCAGCGGGGTCCCCGTGTTATCCGAGGCGATGTAGAACTCATCCCCGCTGCTGATCTCCATGGCAAAAAGATGTCCTTGGAGATCGTAGTAGAGGGAGGTGATTTCCGAACTGGAATGGTTGTAGACATGAGTAATCCTAGTGGGGTACGTCAGGTCAGCGTAAAAAAACTGAAGGTGCTGCCCCAGACTGGTTTTGCTAGAGACGCGCCGTCCCAGGCCATCGTACCGGTAGATCACGGTCCATCCACTGCCTTTACTGTAAACGCGAGTCAGAAGGCCCTTGGAGCTGTACTCAAAGATTTCCGTGCCTCTCTGACGCAGGAAGCCGTCCTCGTCCAACCGGTACTGAACATCACCCAGGCGGGTGATTCGGTCGCGCAGGTCGTAGCGGAGCGGCGTCAGGCGCGCGCTGCTGCTGGGGTTCAGCAGGTGGAGGTTCCCATTGAGGTCATAGTTGTACCGCCACATGATCTTCTCGTTTAGGTACACTGTCTGGAGCTGGCCATCAACGTCATACTCGTACGCGTATTTGGTGGTGTTGGCGAAGGGCCCTATTTTAATCTCTCTCTTGGTTACCCGGCCCATGTTATCATACTGGATTGTAATCCAGTACATGAGCGACCTGAATATCTCATACTGGATCTCCTTGATGCGGCCATGAGCATCAAAGTGCTTCGTGTAAGTCATTACGGCTGTGGAAATGATCTGGTTGATGTCATAGTATATAACTCCAAACTTCCCAAACTGCTCGACTTTGCCGGAAATGTCGTCAAACTGGTATAGGTCGATGGGCAGTGGGGTTTCATTGATGACGCCCTGCATGCTGGTCACTCGGAAGCTGTTGTCGTAGCTGTAGTCAAATCTTGCATTTACCATTCCATCTTCACTGAAGCGGAAAATCTGTCTGTCAATCAGGGGGCCAATTTGCCTGTATCTAATGGTGCAAATAAAACCATCGCTCTGGAGGTTTACCGTTTTCAGGACTCCCGCTGTTTCATCATAGGTAAAGCTGACTCTTGTGCTGTCGTATAAAACTTCAGAGAGCCTGGTCTGCCTTCTGTACTTGAACAAGACCCTCCGACTTGTTCCCAGGAAAGCCGTTTGCAAAAGCAGTCCTTCCTCATTGTAGTCCGTGATGATGGAGGCATTGCTTTCTGGGGGGTTGTATATATTGCGGTAGTAGCCAATGGACCGGATGGTCTGCATCGTGTGGCGAGCCACACTGGGCATGGTGATGGCAGATAGGCGGTCCCACATATCGTATTCAAAGATGTACTGCCGCTGGCTATGGAGCAGGAGAACCATGGACTGTAAAAAGAGTACAGGCTATTACCCAGGGTTTGTGAATTGAGGCTGGGGGGCGGGCGGGCAGGGGTGGGGGGTGGGGGGTGGGGAGGGCACAAAAGCAGACTTAGTGACCACAAACACACAGGAACATTCCGCCTGAGAAAATGGTTTTCATTTTAATTGAGTTATCCTTGACCTTACATGGTGTTAATGATTCCTGCCTAATTGGCTTGGATGCTTAATTGTGAAGGGTTCTGCAATTAGTGGCTTAAGATTCATAATGTGCTGCTTGTCATGATTGTGCCATTCTTTTTCCGGGCGTTCCCAGCCAACCAGCAGATTGTCAATGGATTTGGAAAAGTCATAACGCAGGCACGATCTAAGCTGGTTTAAAGACAATATTTCAAAGGGAAAAATAGCAGAAGGGAAACGCAATCCTATCTATAATGAGCAATTATTTAGTAGGTGGCCTTCCCCCTCATTTCACTGGAGAGGTACTCAAATCAGGTCTTAATTTCCTGTGCATTTGGGGGAGGAACAAAGCCAAAATATTATTGATGAAGAAGAGACACAAAATTAGCCTAAAATGGATAATGTGTACATAAAGCATCAATGTCAACAAACAGGGCTAACTCAGCCACCCAGGGAATCAGAGTTGTAAATGCCCTTTGTAGAAATATGGATTTAGACAGAGTGTCTAAATTTGGGATCTGGATAGACAAGTCTAACGTTTTGGTAATTCCTTTTGCAGATCCCAAATCTGAATTGCGCTTCAGGAGCGACAATACTGGTTTCTGGGATCTGTAAGTGTTGGTATTAAATTATGAAGATAATAAACAGACACATAAAAAGAATCTCGACTCCCCCACCCAGGTCACTACAGAAAGATTGTTAGCATCAGTTGTCGAGCCAACGGGAGAGAAGGTCAACCATGAGGTTGCCAGAGTGAGGCTCAACGGTAAGGCAGGCCTGGGCGGGTTCTTCCGTGACTCAGCTTCCTCTGACCCGCTTTAGAAAAGGTGGATTGACAGCCTAACAAGGAGGGCAGTGAGGTGGGAGCCCCTGGACTTACTCTTCTGATTCTGGCCTGGAAACGCATTATAATAGCAAGACTCCTTCTTTTCATTTCCTTACCACATTAAAAAAAAACCAGTTCTCATGACTTAGGTTCCCAAAGACTCTCTTCTCTGGCCATGAGCAGTGGCAGTTTTTATATGTAGGTTGTTATGGCTGGGATCAGTAATGTCCCCCCAAAGACCATATGGTGATGGCTTGGTTATCGGCCTGTGGTACTACCACAGGCAGGTAGTGAACTTTGAAATGGCAGGGCCTCGTGGAAGGAAGTCAGGTTATTGGGAACATGTCTTTGAAGGGGACATTGGGACCCCCACGTCCTCCTTTACTTCCTGGCCACCATGAGACAAGCAACTATGACACACGGTCCCTGCTGTGTTATTTCACCACAGCCCCTTGCAACAGTGGAACCAGGTGACGGTCCACGGAGTCATCGGGGAGCTCAAACTGTCTTCTGAATAGGTTATATCTCGGGCATTTTGTCACAGTAACAGAGGGCTGACGAACACACGGCTTCTCTTCTTCTGAGGAAGGCTTGGACACCCAATCTCCATGGTAGTTAGTTTTGCATTTAAAGTCACATTTGATGGTAATTAGTAAACTATTACTTGTCTCGCTGTGAATACGTTTGGGTTTAGTGTGCCTATCCTAGCAAGGAAGCAAATATAGTCCAGGAGGGTTTTAGGACTTTAGGAGGGGATAAGAAGGAAGGTCTCTGGGTTTTCTGATCTTCACACATACGTCAAGATGCCTCTCATAACTGCCTTTGTCACTGCAAGAAAGTGGTTCTGACCAACAACGCCCTCTTTGCTTCCCTTTAAACACTTTAAGCCACATTAAGACACCCATTATTTTATGGGGGCTGGGTAATTCTATTTCTCTTACTAGTCCCTGTAATGCACTTAGTCTAAATGGGGTAAATGCTCCTGTCTCTTCCGCTCTTGCTTGCCCAAGTCCCCGTGGGGCCGGTTAGGCTGGAGCGTGAATCCCTGTCAGGCGGCAGGATCTGTTCCTGGGCAGGCATGTGGACAGAGAGCGTACCCCATGGTCTCTAAACCGCTGCTCAGTGGCTGGAGTGTGATGACGTGGCAGGAGGGAGTTTGGCATCTAACAGCCCATGGCCCAGGATCCTTGCTGGAAGCATGTAGAGTTGACGTGCTGCTGTAAGGTGGTAGCAACCTACCTTGATCTCTGAACCTGGTGTGTGGGGGGGCCTGAGAAGTAGGCAGGCTCACACATAAAGGGTTAGGTTTAGACTGAGGAGTTCTGTAGAGCACTTCTGGAGAACGCACCTCTGGAGGAGAACACGAAGTGCGGGGGTGAACGCAGCAGTGACCTGCATGGCGCATGACTGTTCCAGAGGACAGACCTTTCCCTGTTTGACTTTTAACGTCCACAGGGTTGGAGGCCGGGAATGTTAAGAGCTGAGGCTGTAACGTGGGTGCTGTGGAATTGGGAGTACAGTCTGGGAGACCTGAGGCGTAGGAGCACTCCCAATCAAATCATTTCCTGTGGCTAACGCTCGTCCCAAAGGCCGATGAAACATCCGTGGAAATGCTCTTGGGTGGATTCTATTCTTTAAAGAGGGGAGTTACAGGAGATGTCCCCCTCCTTCTCCGCTTCCATTCCTCTTGACCCCAGCCCAGACCTCAGGGTGCACAGCCTACAGCTTAGTGCCTTGCACGTGTGCACATCTCTTAAGCTCTAAGTCTCTCTCTGTGGCATTGTGCAACAGTTCTGAAGAACGGGAAAGAGCCCAAGCCACGGTGCTTATCTCTTACATGCAAATGAAAGCGAGACATCACACAGCATCTCAAAGTATATGGCTTTCTAGGAAAATAGCCTCTTTTGGTTAATAATGCATAAATAGGCCCTACATGCTTTTTCTGGTTTTGCTGAAGCTCTGCCAGGGACAGCACCCGCCTGACAGTTTTAACGGTACTAATGCAAGCTCTCTCTCAAATGAAAGAGCCGGAGCAGAAATTATTTACAAATGACTTGCAGGCTCGGGGTCTAATTTGTGAATGTTGTCAGCGGAGGAGCTTGGCAGGTGCATAGTGTTAGCTTGTTTGTTTACAGCATAAATCACTTAAAAGGGTCTCAGATAGTAGAACTTAACTAAGGCGAAACTACTTTGCTAATACAGAAATTCATCACCCTGCACCTCCCGTGACTGCCACAGGGATACTTAGAATAACAAATGGAACTCAGTCATGTGTTGCTGGTTTTTTTCCTTTTTTGCTTTCCTTCTCCTAGTGCTTGGTGTGATTGTTGGAAAATGCTAATCATCCCTTCCCCACCTGAACACCGGAACGCAGGCGTACCTTTTCTAAGTACGTGTAGCTCCATGTTTTACCATCAGCAAAGACCCGAGATACGATCCTCCCCTGTCCATCATAATCCACTTTCTCACTCGTGGTTCCTCGCTGGATGCTGGCAATCTGACCCGTGGATGAGTAGGTGACGTTGACGGCCATCAGCTTGCTACTGGGCAGCCAGAGAGTTGGGTGCCCGGATGTGTCGTAAGCGATCCTCAGTAGAAACTTCCGGTGGTCGTCATAGATCTTTTCCGTCTTGGTGATCCGATCAAAGTCAACTGAAAGGAGGTTTCGTCCATTGACCTGGTGCCAAAGGGAGATAGAAAACATCTCGTCATTCCAGGGTGAGCCACTTTTCACCCATTGGAATTCCCAGCTTTGTTTAAGCACTGCTTGTGGTGATTGATGCTCTTTGCCAGTAAATTAATTTAGCAAATTCTTAGATACAAGAGTACAAGGTAATAGATTAACCGTTCCTTCACAAGGCTCTATTAAGCAGAAAGACAGCCTGGCGTTTGTTCCAAACCGTTTCAATTAAAGTTTGTAAACTAAAAGCAACAGATGAGAGAGAGACAGAGAGGGGAGAGAGACAGAGACAGAGAAACAGAGATAGATAGATAGATAGATAGATAGATAGAGAGAGAGAGAGAGAGAGAGAGAGAGAGAGAGAGAGAGAGCGCGCAAATATGCTTGCTCTAAAGATTTCCCAGTAACAAACAACACCCTATGTAAATCACTCAAAGCTCCTCCCCCAAAAGGACAGAGAAAAAAATAATTACTTAGTGAATTAATCACGGCTGCATTAAATGAAACAGTGGTAAATGCGACTCCAACCCTTTGAAGTGCAGTTAAGTAGAAGCTGGAGCCCACATTACGGTAAATTATTAATGAGTTGAACTAGCAGGAGGTTACAAACGTGATCATTGCTCTGGGCCCAGGATTGGAAAGTCACAGTTTTTCAGAGTGCTGTTTTCTCTTGATCCCATCTGGGGAACTGGCCCAGACTCTAGAGTTCTTTCCCATCTCATAGCCACAGGCTGGCCATCCTACTTAACTTCTAAACCTAGCACTGTATCACTGCATTCGGTCTCCTCGTGGCCGTATGCCATGCCCAGGATCTCTGACGGAATCTGGCTGTTAATGTCTGTGATGCGAGGCAGACACCTGCAAGTCAGCGCTCACTCCTGCAGTCCAAGTGCGGTCCCGAGGAGTCAACGGTGTTTGCAGACTGAACTCTGAAGGGCAGAGACTACGCCTTTCTTCACGCCTTCGTCTCCTACGGCACCTTTGTGGGGATGGTAGTCTGTACATACCAAAGTTCTCAGTCGATGTTTAGATTGTTAAAAATTAAACGGAGCAACCTTGACGGCGTATGACCGCATTTTAAGCTAGAACTTTTAGAATTAACAGATGAACAGCTCAAGGTGATTGGGTTTATGGCTTGGATGTGGGTTGTTTTACCAAAACCTAGGATGAAGTTTGGTTGCTAAGGAAACAGTGTGGTGGTGTGGAGCCTTTAGGAAGAACTCATGTTTCTCTCAAGAGACTGATATAGTTGACTGAATTGATTTGTTCTCTCAAGATCATGTTCTCATAGGCATGTTCTTCTACTTCCTGTCTTGAGGCTTGTAACAGAACCCAAGCAGACGTTGGTGTTAAGCTTTTGGACTTCTAGGAAGACTGGTTAAAGTAAACCTTTTTCCTTTTTAAGCTACACAGCGTCAGGCACTCTGTTATAGCAACAGAAAGCAAAATAAGATGTATACAACATTTCTACATAAACACAACATAACTAACGCACACACACAATGTTCACATCTGTAACATCTTCATTTACATACTATCTTATCTTTTTGTTACTATGACTTAAATACCCTAAAGAATACCTTAATGAAGGAAGGACTGACTTTGGTTCACAGTTCAAGTTCATTCAGTCAATCAAGGATGGGGGCGAACTAGTGGAGTGAGTCAGGAAACAGGGAAAGGAAGAGCGACAGACTTAGGTTGGGCCCTCTCTCCTCCCCCCTTTATTCACCCATAGGCATGAAGGGTAAGTTTTCCCTCTCCAGTGAATTGTCTCTGGAAACACCCAGGGATGTGTTTCAACCAGTCAGGAGATTCTGACTCCAGTGAGGATGCCTGGGAGGACTTGCCACCAGAAGTCCACCCCCGGTCACCCTGACACCCAAACTTATCACTTTAAACCACAACACATGTATGCATAGGTATGCATGTATGATATACATGAACATTTGTATAAAACCTGTGATAAAATTAGTTTTTGCAACCTATCACTGACATTAATTGCATCCTAAGCAGAAATATTCCTTAAGCCTAAACTTTTCTAATTAGCTGTTCAAGGGGAGAGGTGTAAAGTCCATAGAGGGGTGCAGCATAAGTCTTAACGGAATGAATTTTGGGGGAAAAGTCCTTCAAAGAAGTGATTTACAAAATAATGAGAAAGGGCAGAGCTCAGCGTGGAGATGAAGTGGCCCTGCATTTTCAGACAGGGTTTATATGGGGGAAGAAAACCGCTTCATTATATCACGGCAGGAATTTGTGTGTATCAAAGGTTTATATGGTCTGTGCGTGTGCGCGTGTGCGTGCTTGTGTGTGTGTGTGTGTGTGTGTGTGTGTGCGCACAGAGTCCCATGAGCTCGAAAACCTGACCTCCAAGACTCACAAGGCCTAGGAGCAGCCTGCTTATTGGGCTTTGAACCGCCCTGTATCTCTTTTGTCCACACGGAAGCACAGAACTTGGGCTGGATCCCTGGGGCTCTGCCGGTCAGTGGTTTTAACTGGACCGTCAGCCAGCCAGCTGGAGGCTGCCTGGCCTCTTCCCTCTCCTGATGAAGCAACGTCTCTCCATCAGTTGTTCCCCTGCCTAGGTGAATTCTCTCCGCCAGTTTGCCGGATGCGCTGGAAGGAAGTTATAGCTAACATTACAAACATCTTTTCTCCGGTCCGTAGGAAGATTTGCTATCAGATCAACTCGGTAACTGGCAGGGTCAAGCGCTTCGGCTCTGTCGGTACTGTTGTGGACGCAGGGAGCTTTGGGAGGTCAACCACACGGTAGCGCATGGCCCCATACGTGTGAGTGGATGGGCAGCACAAAATATGCTCGGTGGGTTATTTAAAAAAAAAAAAAAAAAAAAAGATAAAGTTGGGAGAGGGGAAAGATGGACCCAGGAGGAGAAGTCAGGGGAGTCTGGGGATGAATCTGATCAAAATATATTCTACACGTGTGAAATTCTCAGTTAATAAAAACATGGTATTAAAGAGGGGAGAAAGAGAAGAGGTTTTTGTACAATTTAAATGGTTTCATTAGGGCTTTTGGGTTTCTTGGTTTTTGTTTTAGGACGGCCCACTCCCACCCCACCCCCACCTTCAGGCTTGGCCCCCTTCTAATCTTTCTAGGAAATCATTCTCAGGTAGTGCCGTCCCATGAAGAACCATGAAGGACTGTGTAGTTTCCACAATGCTGCCCGCATTATGGCCCATCTGTTTGTATTTCCGTTTGCCTCCATTTTAATGTGGACTTTGATTCTTCGCTGCTCACTAACCCTGCCTTATCTCCACGGTGCTCCTCTGGCTATCGTAGCCGAGTTCCGGGCCGCGTATCCGGTATGATCGGTGAATAACCGGAGATGGGTCTGGAACTCATCTTGGCTCACCTGCAACCCGCTGGTTCTGGCTGGCTTCTGATTTGCTTCTTTGGTTTGTGAGGATGGTTACAGGACACCAACCCTCCCTCCCCCTGACCAAAATCAAGCATGTCATCCCTGTCAACACTGTATGGGCCTCCATACCAAACATGCCACCATCTGGAAGCATCTGGAAGCCCTACGAGACCCAACGGGGCATGGATGTTTTAATTTTTCTTTTTATCCAGACAAATATTGTATGAAATATCTGTCTTGTATCCTCAAGCTGAAATAAAGAGTGTCTGTTGGGGGATTTTTTTCCCCCCACATTTCAACACAAATCAAGGGGTGTGTGTGTGTGTGTGTGTGTGTGTGTGTGTGTGTGTGTGTGTTATAGCCGTATCAAACTCCTAGGTTTGAGCAATTCTCCTGCTTCAGCTTCCCAGGTTGCTGGGGCTGCAGCTATATGCCACTTTGCCTGGCAAGGTGTTAAACATTCTTAGTGTTTCCAGATATTAGTCACTGTTATTTAAAATATAAAACTTCAAACCACACTAACAGACCTCCTGTTCTCACTGTCCCTCTAAGCACACCCTCGCTGGTTACTGTAAATAAGTCGCAGTGGCCAAGGGTCATGTCCAGTCTGACACCTAATTCTGTTACCCTAAATAAGGCATCTTTCTCTTTTTTTTTTTTTTAGATTTATTTATTTTATGTATGAGTGCTCTATCTGCATGTATGCCTTTATGCCACAAGAGGGCATCAGACCCCCACTAGAGATGGTTGTCAGCCACCATGTGGTTGCTGGGAAATTGAACTCAGGATCTCTGGAAGAACAGCCAGTGCTCTTAACTGCTGAGCCATCTCTCCAGCCCCCTAAATCTTTTTCTGGTATTGTACCTACGAAGCACATTATATCAGTGGGGATTTTATAAATATTTTAAGTTATAAATATATGTCAGTATGGTGCTTGCTATCTAAGCATGGAGAGCGGAGTCTGGATTTCTTTTTTTTTTTTTTTTTTTTTTGGTTTTTCGAGACAGGGTTTCTCTGTGTAGCTTTGCGCCTTTCCTGGAACTCACTTGGTAGCCCAGGCTGGCCTCGAACTCACGGAGATCCGCCTGCCTCTGCCTCCCGAGTGCTGGGATTAAAGGCGTGCGCCACCACCGCCCGGCTGGAGTCTGGATTTCTAGCACCCATATTAAAAAAAAAAAAATCTGGGTAGTGTGATATGTGCTTGTAAGTTCAGTATTGGAACGATAGGTACAGGAAGGTCACTGAGCCCTCTGGCCGGCCAGTCTAATATACAATTAGCTGCTGGTCATTGTGACATGACCGGTCTCAACAAAACGAGGTAGATGGCTCCTGGGGAATGATGCCTAAGGTTGACCTCTAACCTCCACAGAATGTGCACACATGTGCACCTGCGCGCGCACACACACACACACACACACACACACACACACACACACACACAAAGACAAGCATGAGGTTCAGATGAATACCTAATCTCAAGCTGCAACCTTTAGTCACTGTTCTGCCTCTCTCAGAAGTGAACCTCCGTATCGGGTACGGTGAAGGGGCCACTGCGACTGCCTTTGTGACGGACTTTATTTATCCCTTAAGCAAGCATGGAAAATCTCCGTTTTCCTCGCTACGTGCGTGCGTCTAGCACGACTGTAATTAATCGCAGCGTCCTTTGACAGTGCAATGAGAATGGTTACAATTTTCCTTCTGGAGCGACTGAGAATTAAACTCATAATGACCTCAAACAATTTGCCTAAAAGGAGGTGCCAGCACAATCGGATTACGCACACTCTTCTGAAGTGTTACCGAGGAGGAGGAGGAAGGGGCTGGCTTGTTACCCAGCACACTCGGTGACAACATGAAGCCTCCTCAGTGGCCCTGTTGGAGCATCCACTACCACAGATGGCTGTGCGTCTCCGTACGCGCTTGTCACGAGAGCTGACTGAATGTGTGATCCCATTCCAGGACAGAACACTGCATGAAAATACCACACAAATGTGATGGGCCGAGTGTGAGAGATTTCAATATGCTATTGTATTTCTGTATGCCTTCAGACATGCTCCGGACTTCCAAATTCCAAGTGTTTCTCTTTGAAATAGCTCACTAAACTTAATCCCTTTAACATGAAATCTGGGCAGGTGTAAAAACATGAATTTTGCTCCTGAAGTACAGCATGGATAAAACTTAGGACTATTTATCAATTTTTTTTTTTTAAGATTTATATACTTATTATATATACAGTATAATGTCTGCGTGTATCCTTGCAGGCCAGAAGAGGGCACCAGATCTCATTACAGATGGTTGTGAGCCACCCTGTGGTTGCTGGGAATTGAACTCAGGACCTCTGGAAGAACAGCCAGTGCTCTTAACCACTGAGCCATCTCTCCCACCCTCAACTTTGTTTTTAGGACAGTCTTACTATGCAGCCCAGACTAGCCTTGAACTCATGATTCTCTAGCCTTAGCTTCCTAAATGCTGGGATACTGGTCTGTGCCACTTAAGGCTGACATTTTCGCTTTAACCTTTGTGTGCGTATGTGCATGTGTGAACACGGGCATGCTTATGTGTGAACACGGGCATGCTTATGTGTGAACACGGGCATGCTTATGTGTGAACACGGGCATGCTCATGTGTGACGGTCTGAGGATAACCCTAGGTATTGGCCTTCATCTTCCACCTGGTTTGAGAGGTCTTTGGATTCAAGGTCAGCCAGCCCGTGTGTGTGTGTGTGTGTGTGTGTGTGTGTGTGTGTGTGTGTGTGTGTGTGTGTGTGCGCGCGCGCGCGCGCGCGCGCGCGCACACGGGGATTACCTTGTCTTGGCTTCACATCTTGCTATAGAAATGCCGACATCACAGATGTATGCTAATCCACCCGGCTTTACGGGAATTCTGGGAATCTGAAGTCCGGTCCTCACTCTTGCCTACAAGCTTTACCTACTGAGTCACCATCCCCCGGCCCAGGTCCACTTCTCTTTCCCAACTGTTATGTGACAAACACAAGCAACTACTATGCATGCATCCATTTGTGAGCATGTTGGTGTGCATGTCTGTGCATGCATGTGTGCGTGTGGCTGGAGGCCACACAACAGCCCTGGGTGTTGCTACTCAGAAGTTATTCACCTCTTGTTTTTTTCTTTTAACCAGAATCTCTCATTGGCCTGGAACTTACGGATTAGGCTAAACTGGATGGCTTGAAAACCTGCGGGGTCTACCTGTCTCTGCCTCCCCGGGGCTGGGATTACAAGTGTGCCACCCTGCCTGGGTTTTTAAAGTGGCCTGTAGGGACTGAACTTACAGGGTCTTCACGCTCGTAAGGCAGGTATTTTCCTGATTGAGCCAACTCCCCAGGCCTCATCTATGTTTATTTTTAAGTTTAGCTACTAGCCAGCAAGCCGTTGAATGACCTTGATTCTGCCTTGTTTTCCTGCATGGCCGCCAGGTTCCCTGTGTCTATTTCCGGCCATATTCCTTCTTTCTGTCTCACAGAAAATGCATTGACTAGTTTCTAATAGAATTTTCCCCTTTCTACTTCCCACCTCCCCTTGAATGTATAAATCTACGTTATGTACCCACACTTTGAATAGTAACTAGCTATCCATCTATCAGTCACCCATCTATGAGACCCAGTAAATGCAGCGTTAGGCTTGTTTACAGCAAGTGGGTACCAGCAAGGCCAGACACTACTCACACAACCTCTTGCCTCGGATGATCTATATGCCACGAAATGCAGACAATCCATATTGCAAGCCTGTCTTTCCTCATTCTTTCATTCACTGAATAAATATTTGAGCGTCCACCATGTGTCAGGCACGGAGCTAAATTTAAATCAAAAACTTGAAAAGAACCGTCTGCCAGGAAATACTGAAAAGGATAGAGGAGACATTCTTGGTCTCAGGAGAGGGAGGGATGCAATTGGTCCTCCAGACCGATTCAGGTCCCATGTGGCCACAGGCTGCCTGCCCTCAGTTCTTCCCCCCATCTTGGTGGGCCCCAGGTTCAGTCCTCAAAACAGCCTTTGCAATCAGCACTTTCCTCCTGGGGATTTTCCTCTTGGAATCCACAGAGGAGAAATGAGATTAGCAGTCAGAGTGGGCCCATCCAATCCTATCCTGAGGGTCAGAAACCCTCCCGTGTGATCTTGGCATTGTCTCTGGGAGAGCAATCACACATATCAGCTGGAGATCTCCTTTCAGTGGGACTGAACAGGCCATTTGAAAGAGGGCATTTGCCGAAGTGTCCTGCTGTGGCATTGTGGTCCTGCTATTTAGACAGGCAGCAATGCTTACACCTGTGTGCACGACTTCCTTCCGGTCTACAGAGCTGGTGTCTCCAGCTAGAGTTGGGGGCAGGACCAAGGACTTCAGTTGGTCCCTCTCTCTCTCTCTCTCTCTCTCTCTCTCTCTCTCTCTCTCTCTCTCTCTCACACACACACACACACACACACACACACACACACACACACACGCACACACACACACACACACACGCACGCACGCACACACACGCACACACACACACACGCACACACACACACTGTAGCCTGGGCTGGCATGGAACTCACCATGTAGCCTATGAACCAAGTTTTTCCCTCTTCCCACAGACATTTTCCATCCCGGGAAACTGGACAGCTCTCTCCCAGCCATGTGCTGTGCGGGCAGAAAAACTCAACATTTTGCACGTGTGGCTGAGGGTCTCCGGGGCAGGGTTAGGGACAGCTATGTCAGCATGCTTTTCATTTCCACTACACTTTCACACTGGCTCACTGATGCCTGTAATGACCATGTGAAAAGAGAAGGTCTTGTCTGTAACACAGCAATATAGAACCTATCTAGATTATAATGCTGTGATAGTATCAGGATGATACTATTTCACCTATTTTCTAATATAGATGTAATGATGTGTAAGCAAACTAAGAGGGTAGAACACAAATAGCCTATAAGATAAACTATTATAAAAAAAAATCAAAACCTGGCATCATTGGGTAGATTCCCAGGAGTGGGTTACGTGTTACATCTAATTTTGGCTTGAGGAAAGTCCATACTAATTTCCACAGTGGTTAGACTAGACTATGGTCCCATCATCAGTTTATAATGATTCCCCTTTGGTCCACATGCTGCGTATTTGTTGTTTCCTCAGCCAGTGCCATTCTCACTAGGTAGGATGGAATTGCAATACTGAATGAGAATGGTCTCCTTAGGCTCATATACTTGAATGCTTGCTCTGTAGTTAGCGGAACTGTTTGGGAAGGATTAGGAGGTGTGGCCTTGTTGGAGGAGGTGTGTCACTGTGGGTGGGCTCTGGGTCTCAGAAGCTCGCTCCATTCCCAGTTAGCTCCCCCTTTCTCCTTCATGCTTGTGGAAGAGGATGCAAGTTCTCAGCTATTGCTCCAGCACTGTGCCTGCCTTCCAGCACGCTCCCTGCCATGATGGGCATGGACTCTAACCTTCTGGAACTGTGAACTCCAAATTAAATCTCTTCTTCTATATGTTGCCTTGCTCATGGTGTTTTAATGACAGCAACAGAAAACTAAGACAGTTAGGGATGTTGAACAACTTTTTCCTGTGTTTATTGGGCATGTATACTTCACGTGTGCAGAACTGTCCGCCTGGGCTGAGACAAGACGTGGAAGCCTCTGCTTCCAGGGTTCAGTGAGAAGGCAGGCAGAAACTTGAGTGCACTTGGCAACAGACCACAGTCCCAGGAGAATCAGCAAAAAGAAATGGGGAGTGTTTCTCCGCCATTGCTTCAGCTGGATACTGTCCTCATCTTCCTCTCTAGTGACCACTGTGTCTCCCTCTCATTGTCCTTACCTCTTCCCTCCAGCCTGCCAGAACCAATCTGGGGCTGACCGGAGCCAGGCACAGGGATGAGGTGGCTGCATTCAGTCCTGGCTAGAGAGACCATGTATTATAGCCCCAAACACCGGCCTAGTGATTGGCGGCAATCAGAATATAACCCACGCGCTGGATACAGTCTGTGTTTGATCCATTGATTGCTCTTAAAATTTCATTTCTATTTCTTGGAAATGGCCAAAAGCAATATTTAGTTGCTGTTTCTCACCCTGACGAATTACCAAAGTAAATAATGCTGGCCCCTGAGGATAATAATTTAGCCATTTGGAGTGTAGGAGAAAAAGGAGGGGAATGACCAGCAAGCTTTATGTTTTGTTCTTGCGTCTTGATTTGAAGTTATTTATTTATTCTTAATGGTGAGGGAAGTAATGTTGGGGAGAATTATCTACATTTACCTGATAAACTAAAACTCTGTTTGCTAATATAAAGAATGAATCAGGTTCAGTTTACTGTGGCTGAAGGTGATTTCTTGCTTCAGTGTTTAATCTACATTGTCTTTTACCCAATAGCTACCGTAAATCACAGCTTGCCTTTCAGATGCATTTGGCCTGGAATGTAAGACTGATAAAAAAAAAAAAAAACAAACAACCCACCAACACATAAATGCAGAGACCATTTTACAAAGCTCAATTACACCAGCATAATGAGAAACACCACATTTCTCATAAAAAAACAAAACAATAAATAAAAGGTGGGCTTTCTGTCAACTGCACAGAGACAGCATCGAGAGAGGTTCGGAGGTGGGAAGTTCTTACTACACATCCAAACCGCAGTTCAAACATATGGCGACTGCAAAGAAAGACGTCACCTCTCAATGGCTGGCCTGTCACCTTCAACATTCGTGTCTCTTTGAAAAGTGTGACTATTTAAACCAGTTCTGACTTATCCCCATTTATGCAGGAAGAAGCCATCACCGCTAACAGGGTGTGAGAAGGAGGATTATGGTCCCAAGAGTCTTCGGGTGACGTTAGCAAGACGGGGCTCAGTGGATAGCCAGAGCCCGTGCATCTGGAAGTGTGTTACAGGCAATTTCTAAACTTCCCAGGGAAGAATTTCCTCCTAATCACTGGAAGGTTTTGATGGCTAGTATGATTTGTGGCACACACTCAATGTAGACAGATGAGGGTGGCCGGTGGCCAGTTGTGCCTGGGCAGGCAGGCCGCATACACAGAGCAGTGCTGGGCATGGCATGGAGCTAGACATCTTCCTCTTCCTCTCCAAGTATTACTTACCCTGAGTTTTCGGCCGAACACATTGACTTTGCCTTGGGCTTGCTCTTTCCGGAATCTCCATTCTACCAGATTCTGGCCATTCTCACCAGGGAGAGTCATGTTTCTTTTGGCCACTGTGGGATTCGCGGTACCAGCCAGGACGTGGGGCTCTGTCTGGTAATGTGAATCTAGACCGCTGGCGTAGATGATTCGAAGGGAGCCGTCGTAACCAATCTGGTAACTGTTTCTTAACTGGTCTAAAAAAAAAAAAAAAAAATGAGAAGCAGAAAACGTGAGCTATTCTGCCTCTACTGAACATCTGACAGTCGTGCATTCAGAACTGATACATATTTCCAAAACAGTTGAGGCCCACTAATAAAAACAAAAGGCACGCTTAGTGATGTTGTTATGGTCTGGAGAGCCAGTGTCCCCTCAAAAATGATTCAGGTGTCGGGAGCCTGGTCTTGAGTTTGCGACGTTAGTTTTGGAGTCTCTGATATTTCAGGTAGTACCTGTCTGAAGGGACACGTCACTGGGCCAGGCATCTGATATCAACTTACCTTCCTCCTCTTCTCCCCCTCCCTCTTTTCCTCTCTTCCTCCCCTTCCTTTGCTCTCCCCTCCCTCCTCATCTCCTTCCTGTACACCACGAGGTGAAGAGACTCCTCTACTCTGTGTTTCTACCGCCGTGATGTGATGTCCTGCCCAATCACACGGGCAAGCAGCCATGGTCTGACACCTATGGAACTGGAAGCCGAACAAATCCTTCCTTCCGTCCCTTCTATCACCGTATTTTATCATGTTGGTGAAAAGAGGAATGGGTACAGATGTCCTTCCAGAGAGTAACAGGACAGCTTGGACTTCTGCTGTTTCAGGCTACCAGAGTTTTGGCTGAATATCAGAAGCAAACCTTGGGAGAATTTAAAAGTACCGATAACCTTAGTAGATGAAATGCAGGTTCACTTTCTTTGGGATGTGCAGTAGACCACACACGTGGTCCTTCAGTAGGAGGAGTCCCCTCCTCTATGTACATCCTGTTGTCTTTTGTCAAAGACACCGTGGAAAGACCAGCAGCCATAGCTTGCATACTCAAAATATAAAGTGATATTCTCCCCCAAAACCGACTTTTAAGAAAAGGGACCCACCTAATGTTTTGTGTAAAAAAACCCTTTCACGTTATAGACTAGTGTCTCTGTCTCAGTGCCAGACTTTGGAATAATATAGGGCCATTCGGAGAAGAAACACAAGAAATATTTCTTTAGATGATTGCAGAGGTTGCCTGATGGGTAAGTTTTTAAAAAGGAAAAAAAAAAAATGAAACACACAAACAAAAACAGCAAGTCAGTCCAAACCAAACCCAAGCAAACTAAGAGAGGTTTAAGGCAGGTTTAGTAATTGTTCCAAGCTGTGAAAGAGTTCAGATATTACATAAACAGGTTCTTGGAATGTGGGGTAAAATCGCCATCCTGTGTGGCTTCGAATACCACACTACAGTGGATCACGGCACCTCACCTCAAGTGACTGCAGGGAGATGGCCGAGAAGGCATGCTCTAAGAAACTGTTGGAGGACCCAAAACAGGTAGAGAGACATGTTTCAAGAGCTGGAATTACAATGTTATATTAAAGAAGAATGGAAAAAGATGTTTTTTCAAGGCTGGCATTATTTTATACACGATACGATGCGTGCGTGTGTGTGTGTGTGTGTGTGTGTGTGTGTGTGTGTGTGTGTACATATAACACTGCCTGCAGGGCCTTGATCATTTCACCCATGTCTCTAAATATTTCTACTTTCCCTTCCCCTCATCTGGTTTATCTTAGAGCAGGAAGGTCTGAGTTCTACTTGGGTGCTACTGATAGCTTGCTCATTAATTCATTTCAAATTCTGCTTTTTGCCTTTACCTTGAACCATGGTGTAGAAAGAATCGATTGACGACAAATTGGAAGTGATGCTGACGTCCTCGTCCCGGCTGGATGACTCAATGTCCACGGTGATAGCCTTGTCCATGTCCCCATGTAAGTTTGTAACCACGCCAGTCGGAAAGGTAACGTTCGTTAGGCGACCTTCACTGTCATAGCTGAATGAGAGAGGGATCGTGTGGTGTTAACAAGGAAATGGCTGCCACTTCCTACCTATACATTTAAGGCACACCGGCATTAGCGGCACAAATTTGGAGGAGTGTTTGTCTTTGTGCATGAGCTACGCCGAGTGAGGACTTCAAACACGCTTTGAAGTAATCAGAAGCCTGTTGAACACAGAAAAACCTCACTGGTGAGAGCGGGGGTAAACAGAATGTTCTCCATCTCAGCATTTTAGTCTTTGAAGTGTGACCAAAACCCACCTGCACATCTAATTTGCTGTTTCAAAGGGAACATGTTTGCTGATATTAAATTCCTTAGTATTCCTTCATATTTTCCACCAAGTAGACTCAATTTGCTGCTCCGTGCTATTAAAATTATATCAACTAAGCCCTCCATGACTGTGCAACCTGCACACACAGGCACTCCCTTCACACACATTTAAAGTATTATTTTAGCATCTTGAGACATTTTTAACACATTAACTAGAAGAAGAAGAAAAAAAAAGCCTTTTAAAGACTTTTTTTGGACAGTGTTGGGGCTGGTACCCAGAACCTAGTGAAAGCTGGCAAGTGCTACATCACTAAACTGCATCCCTAGCCCTAACGACTAAAAATTTCTCAGTGATTGACGTAGTTTACAGCGAACTAGGACTTTGGTGGTAGTGACGGTGATAACCTTTCTTAAAAATTACTGATTTTTTTTTTTAAGAGAAAGATTTGTTTTTAATTATGTATACCGATTGGGGTATGTGCACATGCACGTGGGTGCCCACAGAACACAGATGAAGGTGTAGGATCCCCTGGAGCTGGAGTTACAGGTGGTTGTGACTGCTGATGTGGGTACTGGGAACTGAAGTTGGGTCCTTTATAAGAGGAGCAAGTGTTCGTAACTGGTGAGTCATCTCTCCAGCCCTCAACTTCTCGTCTATGCTGCTAAATTTAGGGCTGTGTGCTATTCCAAGTGATTCATCATATTTAGTGAAATGAGATACAGTATTTCCTGACATTTGACAGTTCTTTGATATTTTATTACATGCTTATTGTTTAGCATACAAATATGGGAAACTTATTTAAACGCTAGGGTCCATTTTATTTATTTATTTATTTATTTATTTATTTATTTATTTATTTATTTATTTATTTTGTTTTTCGAGACAGGGTTTCTCTGTGTAGCTTTGTGCCTTTCCTGGAACTCACTCTGTAGACCAGGCTGGCCTCGAACTCACAAAGATCCGCCTGGCTCTGCCTCCCAAGTGCTGGGATTAAAGGCGTGCGCCACCACCGCCCGGCTCTAGGGTCCATTTTAAATGTCATGCTGTGATAATAAAAATGTACTACAGGACCAACCCTTGACTGAGAATTCAACTTTTCTGAATTTTCCACTTGTGATGTCACCAGAGAAAAATAAAAAAAAAAAAGACTACCACATTATCTGACTAGGGAAAGGCAAATTCAAAGTTCTCCATGAAAATTTTGGAAGCTCCCTTGTAGCAAGCTCGGAAGCAGGGATAGTGGGGAATGGATATTTTTAGAGGAAGACAAAAATGGCCAGGGGCGGGCAAACATACAATCATAACAATAGGTATAAATACAGAGCAATATGGAATGCAGAGTAGACAAGCATGCGAATGTTGTTTGTAGTTAGAAGACGGCGAGGACAGAGGTCTGCTCCATGCCTGGTGTTGTGCTGACCCATTAACTCAAGAGGGCTCAGGGTCAGCGAGATCTCGCGTTTGACTGACGTGGTCTGACAGCCGGCCACGCGGCTGCTGCGGTGGGAATGGGCACTCAGGAGGAAGAGGGGAGAGATGGAGGACCAGAGGATCGGACACACCATTAAGTGTCATCATTACTTGGACTCAGAAACGGGCAGCGCCAAAGAAACAGAGCAGACATCCTTCCCTCCTCAGCAATCCCGGAGCCCCGAGCAGATTAAGACATAAGTGAAAGAAATCCAAAATAGTTTACTGCTCTCACTGCTTTCCTGAAGATATTGATCTCGAAATAAGCAGGCACAGGCTCATTCACACGGCAAAGCGGAGACACAGAATTATGGACAAAATCGGTCTCCAGTCGAGGCTTACATTCAGTATAATTCTTGCATCACATTGTACTGCTCACAGTTCCCGAGTCCTTTAGAAATTAACATCCTGTTCAATGCTCTTACAGAGAGATCATTCTGTACCGCATCAGCCCTCCCCCGTCTTGTAAATGGGAAGATGACGATGATGTGGCTAAGTCACTTGTTCAGGCTCTCCTGGCTGAGCTGCCAATGGAATTGTCGGGCACCTGACCTCAGGCCCATTGTCCTTTCTGTAAATCACAGGGCCCGATTCAGAGTTGAGAACTGTGCTTTACACACGTGATCCTACTCGAAAGCAGTGTACCAATTCATTCTGGCTGCGGCCGCTGACCTGCCCTTTCGCTGGTTTATATTTCCCAGCCCCACTCAATCTCGAGCAGAAACTTCACCTTTCTCCTGCTTTAGAAAGCATTTTGCCAACCTTTGACTGGATGCTCTCACTGGCTTGCCACTCATTCCATTTCCTGCTGGGCAGGCATTTTCTATCACAGGAGGTTGAGCACATGGGGATGCAGCCCAGGATGCCGAGCGTTCAAACGGCAACCTGTTAGCCTTCGGTTCTTTGGGAAATAGAAACACAAGTAACCTTTGCAGACAGTGTGGTTAGAATGACAGAAGGCTAAGCCCGCTCCCCGATGGCTCAGCTTAACAGTTTGGCCCTGGAAGTTCTGAATGCGTGCCTGCCAACAAACGGCCTAAACCTAAGTTAAAGCATTAACAGGACTAAAGTGTGTGAAGAAGGAAGGCCGGGAATGAGTAAGAGCTCTTCCTGTCTAGCTACCCATCAGTTTCTGAATACAAGGGCACTGAGAACCCAAAGAGAATACAAAATAGTCACGTATGTGAAAGTTTGCCTCCTAACAGTGAGTGTCCCTCGGGTACTAGGGATCCCCAGAGGGACCAGAATGTAGGCAGAGATGTCTCCAGCTGGAGCAGCCAGTGGGGACCTCCTTGAGGTGACCTCTGCTATCAAGCCTGGATAACAGAGATTTCCACAGGCAGACCAGGCCTGGGTGGGGTAGGGGGGAAGGGAGTTGGGGGTACTGGGGGTCTTGGACATACAGCAGTGAAGCTGTTAGGACAGGGAGAGAGGTAAGTTAGTCACTGAACATTAAGGGGCTGGGAGTCTTCACAGCAGAATTCTGTAGGAGAGTCAGACCTTGAGCAGGCTTCAGCATGGGGATGGGGCATTGAGGAAGGTTTTTAGGAAGCAAAATTTTCATGAGGCTGACGTGGTGAGTAGCACTGAGAGAGCTTATGAAGGGGCCAGGCAGTGGGAGCTCCCTAGACTTGATGATTACACAAAACAGCAAAAACACTGTACCAACACAGGGCTTTTAAGTAAAGAGCTACCATCTTTTACTGCACTGTTTCATAAATAAACAGTATTCAATCAGACTGAAGGCAGAACGGGCCTAATTTCAGGCCAAGAAATAGCTGGTCAAAAGGAATACACTCTGGGGTTGAAAACATTTAGGACTCTCCCTTGCTTATCACAAGGGACATGGGGGTGGTTACTCCTGTGTGTACTTGGATGTTTATTTTTGATGAAGCAGGGCCAACTGGGTAGACATGATTGGACAAGACATGTATGACCTGATGGCAATGAACGAAGAGACCAGAAAAGCAAGGCCTCTGTTTGTTCAGATTCGATCAGTCTCCCTAGGCAGGGCCTGCAATGAGGGTCTTGTGGCCTACCTGAAGAGCAGAAAGGACAGAGAGGGCCCCTTGGGTATCACAAGGAGAGGAGCCACAGTTCCTGTGACCCATCTTGGGGGAAGAGGACTTCCAGGTTCTATGACATGCTTCTGTCGTGAAGGGAGGAAGGAGAAAGGAAGATGGGAAGTGGTCAGGACTTTTCCAGTCTCCTTCAATTTAAGGCCCTCAGCACGATAAAGCCAGGCCTTCGGGTGTGGCGTTATGAACCCCCACAAAAGCACCATGAAAAGAATTGTGTCATCCTTAGCTTTTCATTTCGGTGTAGATCCGTGAAGAGTTTCTCACAGAGTAGGACCTTTGTCAACAGAAGTGAAAATGAGACTTTAAAATGACCAGAGGATTCTGGGTAAGGAGTTGAAACAAAAGAATCAGTTCTCAAAAAAAAAAAAAAAAAAAAAAAACTAATTTTCAGGCAATGTAGCAGCAATAACCCACTGGAACGCTCTGAGAGATCAGAGACCTTTCCATCTAATCCACAGACTGCCGGACACTGCCCCGGCTACGTGCAGCTTTGCAGTTCTGCTTAATGTTAGTGGCTTGGCCTCGCTGCACTAGACCTCCCCAACTCGTTCGTATATTAGAGATGTAGCTTTTCTTTTATTAGCCCTTTGAATTTACAATGCAATAGGCTCTAGGGAATTTGAATAGAACATCAACTTCATGCTCACTGCTCCACTCATCTGGTAGCCTCCTCGCTCCAGCTTCATCACACAGCACATTCTTTTCTGCTCCCAGCTGACCCCTCTTCACAAAGGACTCAGCTTGGAAAAGACACTCTCCCTCAGGCTCTTACCGACCTTTTGCTCCAGCAGCAATGGGGTACCCTTTTTATGGTTATCTATTTATTTGACTTTAATTTTGATTGCATTTTTGCCTAGACTTGCTACTTTAGCTTTTGGAGAGCATTTTCAAAACTCTTTTTATGTTTCCTACGCAGCAAGATTATTAGTAAATGCCTCAGAGTCATAACCTCAGTCATCCCCAGTTCTTATCCTGAGATGAAATCTCTCTCCTTTCCATTTACAGACGTGAAGTGCGCAGCTCTTCATTTTTCCTTCATAATTTCACATACTTACTCTCCCATTCCCACAGCTGCCCCGGACTTGGACAACTGGTCTACCTGCCTCTCCCCACACTTACTGGTAAATATCTGGAACGCTATGATTATAATACTCCTATGCGTAAATATCTTCAGTAGATTGCCACTTGAGAGAAATGCTGACTAAGCGATCCTCTCAACAACTCTATGCCAATAGACTTGTGATATGGTAAATTACTCAAGTGGAAACCATTTGCAGTTTTCCAAAACTTTAGAACTTGCTTGACTTCAGTGCTTCTGTTAATGGGTTCTTTAGTAGAATGTTCAAGTATAGTCAGAGATGGGCTTTCTCATCTTCCTAGAATCTTCTACTATTAGCCTGTTCCATTTCTCAGTAGGTATATGGATTGGCTCCTAGACTTGAATCACAGTAAGCTTTCCCTGAAAGACTCATGGGCCCTGTGTTTCACTGTCCATCTTCTACATCTGTTAGCTTAAATTTCCTTTCACATGAGGCAAATGAAAACAAAAACAAGAAAATCTACTCATTGTTGCCACCTGCTATGACAATTTTCTCTATATAATGCTAATTTAGTACAACTTATCCACCACTATG
Organism: Peromyscus eremicus; assembly: GCF_949786415.1. Taxonomy (NCBI): domain Eukaryota; kingdom Metazoa; phylum Chordata; class Mammalia; order Rodentia; family Cricetidae; genus Peromyscus; species Peromyscus eremicus. The sequence goes on from NC_081433.1 coordinate 38,595,924, forward strand.
GTAAGTGATACAATTACCACCCCATCAGAACTGAAAGAGAATGCAGGAGTCACTCCTTGATTCTCAGTCCCGATGAAGGACATGTGAACCAACAGCAAAATCAGAACAGGACCCATCTATACTTGGATGGTGGGCTGCTTTGGCATTCTGATGTTAATAATATGATTTGTAACATTAAGCCCAAGATTTTACATATAAGTATTTTTTTAAACAATTATCTCCGAGATGAATTATTATTTCTTCTCAAGCCAACAGCAATGTTGCCCACAGGAAATCCTCAAAAGTTGGGAAGAGATTAGAAAAAGCAGCTAACATCATGATAAGCAGAGGACTCATGACTTCAAGGTGACAGGGCCTTCTCATATGTACCTATTGTCAACGTGACAGGGGAAGAGAAAAAGAAAGACCCAAGAACGCACTGTTTTGTTTCTCCATGACTTTTCTTTCAAGGGCTGAGAGGACCTTGAGACAGGGATGTGAACAGACAGGAGAGGGTGGGCTACACCAGTTTCAGTTTCTTTGCTTGGTTGAGTTTCCTTAGGAGGTCTCTTGTAAGGGCCAGGGTCTAACCTGTGCTTGTTCCATGAAACCAGCAAGGGCAGCGGCCTGCAGACACTCTGCCTTCTCTCCTTGCCCTGAACTCTCCAGATTACATGAGTTCAGAGGAGATGGACGACAGCATCCTTTCCTCTGGTACCTCAGGCCTGGCCCTTTGGAACATGGAGCACAGTGAGAGATGGCCTCAGGAGCCATTCTGTTTTTTCAAGAATCAAACTCAAGAAAGGTGACCCAATGCCTCTTTCTCTGCATAGTCCTAACCTGTAGAGGAGAACCGACAGAGTGCTAATGCACCGGCCTTGAGACACAGTCATCTAACCAGGGAGGTCCAGAAATAGCTCCCTTAGGGGTTCAAAGGCTTCTGTGCAGTCCCCTCCCACCTTTTCAAACTGTGCACTGGCTGAGGAACATGGACACTTATGGAGGTTTTGAAATGTAGAATTGCTAGACAGTTCATCATGAGGAATTTTTGCTCTCTATATGCCTTCATCATCCTGGATGTATTCCAACAGTTCTAGAAGTGGGCAGAGGGCAAACTCATCCTCTTTTGTTCTCTTTGTATTCTTGTTCTTACACACACACACACACACACACACACACACACACACACACACACACGGACCCAATGCCCAGGAAATGGATGTGTGTGAGGAAAAGGGATCAGGAGAAAACTTTCTGAAGGTAAGTATTCAATTTACAAAGAAATTTCGTTTATCACTGAGTGGTTGTTGTTATCACCAGCATAATAACACATAAGATTCTCCTTTCAACAGAGATGCAATATGTATCATTGTTTCAGCAAAGGAAATCTGGTAGCTTTTAGTAAATGTTTCTTATGGGATAAGCGTTAACAGAGGCCAAGAGAAATTGGAAGAATGGTAGAATCACAGATTTGTTCCAGTAAGAAGGAATTTTTTCATTACTAAGGAACCTTTCATTTCATAAATAAGGGTGGTTCTGTGGCTTGCCAAACATCACAGTTGGAAACTGGTCCTGGAGTCAAGGTTTTTACTCTAGTCCAGAGCCTTTCCCATTCAACCACAGCTTTTTCACAGGGGGCATAATAAGGTAAAGGAAGGAGGAGGAGAAGGGGGCAAGTAGAGAACAGAAAAAAAAAAAAGTCACAGGGAACCAACGACACATCAATGGCTCGGAAAACCCAGGTGAGAATCAATGCATGCAAAGATAAACAATAGCAGTAGACTGTCGTTTACTTTACTATTTAGAACATCACTGTTCAGTAAGTGGGTAGACTCAGAATGTAAAAAACAAGGGGCCGCTGAGACTAATGTGATGTCTGTTCACCAGCTCTGAGAGGGGAAAATGAATACTGTTCAGTTTCAGAAGGGAAGAGAAACTGTGGGCCTCAGGCAGACGAGGAGTACCAAGGAGAATTGGAGAACAGGGCTGGGGAGCTAGTTCAATTGGTGGAGTGCTTGCCAGGCGGGCATGAGGACTCCAGTTCAATCCCAGGCCAACAAAGCTAGGTGTTGCTATGCTTGTAACCAGCGTGCTGGAGGAGTAGAGACAGGCAGAACTCTGGGGCTGGCTGGCCAGCCTGGTCTACTTGGGTAGACTTGGCAATAGGAGGCTCTGTCTCAAAAAGAAAGAGTGGATGGCGCCTCCTGAGGCATGACTCTGAAAGGTGTTCTCTGACCTCTGTACCTGTGTGCACATATGTGAACATGCGTGCACACACACACATTAAAGAAACACAGAAAGTGATATCATGTACAAGGAGAGGAGATTTGAATCGGGTCTCCAGAAGGTGGATCCTTGAGTGTTTCCTACCTTACTTCTACAGGGAAGTTCAGACTGGCACGTCATGATTCACAGCAAACTGCCCTGCCACTGGTAACCAGACCTTCTACATTCCTTTTCACTGTCATTTCATTCACTCCAAGTTTACTTCTGTTAGTAGCTCCCATAATCACATCTGCATCTCAAGAGCTGGTTTTCCCCTAAGATCTAACCAGTATTATTTCTTCCTCCTTCTTTTATTATTATTTTTAAGACTATGTTTAGCTAACTTCCTGTGGCTGGTCTTGAACTACTGGTCTTCTTGGCTCAGTCTTCCAAGAATTGAGATAAAGGTGTTCAATAACACACAAGTCTCCAGATGTTTCGTCACATGTAACACAGTACCACGGGGACTTACATTCATAACTTCCAAATCTGAACGCCCTGTGTATTTCTGGTGTTTTCCTACCTACTTTGCCAACCATGTTGGGAAAACAGGGAGCTCTTGGCGAATTCTCCCATTTATTCATCTCCTGATGATTAATTCATTTCAATTTGTGATTAGTACCTAGTCTGGATTCAGCCCTTCACTTCTTATTCCTAACTTTCTATTTCTCCCTGTACCTTCTACTCTTCTCCCTTAAGCCCATGCTTACACGGTCACCAAACTGACCATGTGGCTTCCCTGCTAAATTCCCCAAAGTGCACCTTTTCTACCCAGGGTGGAAGATTCCCCAAGTGGTCCAAATCCTTAGCATGTCACTTAAGCCCTACTTGAGCAGAAGCACGCTAGTTCGAATCCTGCCATGCTCGGCCTGCCCAGTCAAGGCTTAGGCCGGGTCTACCGCTCCACCACCTCCTGCTAACGTTTATCTGTACCTTCAGACGTCGCTTCACTGAGATGTGTATCTTGTCTACTCTTGTTTCCAGTCTGACTTGGATGAGCATCCTGGTTGCCCGCACTGCCTGCTGAATAACACTGTCTTAGCACTTAACACACTTGCAAGTATTTCTCATCTGTTCAGAGCCTAGCGGATGCCGAACTTGCCTATTCTCTAGCACCTGCCATCATTCATGTAGAAGGAATATGTGAACGATGCCCGGAAAGGAGTGGCTAAGTGCGAAACGTTCCCTGACCGAAGGGCGTGGACAAAATTCTCACCTCACTGGAGCCTCAGAGACTTGAACTATTTAACAGTTTGCTAACCACATTGCTGTTGTAACGCAGCATTTGGGAATGTTTCCTTTTCCTGGAGATGGCTTAACTACTCTTTTAAAATGGTCTCCCAGAGGGTAGGGTCAAGTGGGACACACCCATGTGGGACTAACTGTGGGTGAGGGGATATCTTTGTGAGATATACCTTAAAAATTATGTTAAAATTAAACCAGTAGCATATAAACGAAATGATCTTTTATTGACTAGGCACATCACAGATATGTATGTGAAGAGAAACTGCTGGTCATAACCCATCTCACTTATTCTAAATTAGAAATAATCGCTGCATATATGTGGCCTTCCTTTAGGTTTTCAGTTAGCCATCCTCCATGCTTTTTGGTTTCTATAGGAACAGTCTGATGCATTTAGATTCATGTTGATAGATGTATTAGAGGGCCATGTTGCTTCTCCACATTACAACATTCTTCGAATTTTGGGTTTATTACTACAGCATCTTCTTGGAGGAAAGTGTCTTTTCCCTGTATGTCTGCCTTGATAAGGACCTAACTCTTTCTTTTCGGGTTTGACATAGAACAAGGTCTTTCTTTCATCTGATGCTAGACTAACATTTGTTACATGCTTAAATTAATCAATCTACTTCCTATTTAAAAACCAACACTTTTTAGTCTTTGATTTTTATATACATTTTAATCAAAAGGCCTAGTTATGAAGAAAAAAGATCTTAATTTATATCAGACTTCCTTCTTTACCATATACTTAAATGGGGGAGAAAACAAATCCTTTTCTAGGTAGACCTGGAAAGTGATATTTCTTATTAATAAGAAATAAAAATAAAGATGATTTTTGTCTATGTATGAGCACTCACGCCGTGGCACACGTGTGGAGGTCATAGGATGGCTTTGTAGAATCATTCTTTTCCTTCTACCTATACACGGGCTCCAAGTATCGGCTCCTCAGACTTGGGTAGCAAACACCTTTACCTGCTGAGCCATCTTGCTGGCCCAAGGTAGTATTTCTTTACATCAGCATTTCTTTCTCTCTCTCCCCCCCTCTCTCTCTCTCTCTCTCTCTCTCTCTCTCTCTCTCTCTCTCTCTCTCCCTCCCTCCCTCCCTCCCTCCCTCCCTACCTCTCTCTCTCTCTCTCTCTCTCTCTCTCTCTCTCTCTCTCTCTCTCTCTCCCTTTCTCTCTCCCTCCCTCCCTCCCCCCTTCCCTCTCCCTCTGTGTGCCCCCAACTCAGATGCATAGGCTGACCAAACTTTGGGATGAACTTGAAGTCTGAGAAATCTGTTTTGACATGCATTGAGTAGGTGGGTTTACATGATGCGGTAATAATGACAGGCCGGAGGGACGCTGTGAGGAACTAAAAGCACGTGGGTGATGCCCGGTTAATTAATCTCTTTCTTAGGATTGATCTTAGGTCAGAGTTCAGGAGGGAAGTGAGATGTCCTCACTGGCTCTAGACATCCGGAAATGACTCCCAGGCCCAGACATATAAACAAGAGGCCTTCGCTATCCGCCATACTTCACTGGGAAAGCTGAAGGGCGAGGAGGAAGGAACGAGGGCTTCTACATGGGCCTTCATTTTACCACCTCAAAAAGGAGTTGGAGCCGGGCGGTGGTGGCGCACGCCTTTAATCCCAGCACTCGGGAGGCAGAGCCAGGCGGATCTCTGTGAGTTCGAGGTCAGCCTGGTCTACAGAGTGAGATCCAGGACAGGCACCAAAGCTACACAGAGAAACCCTGTCTCGAAAAAGCAAAAAAAAAAAAAAAAGGAGTTGGAGACGATGCACAATTCCAGAAAACTCTCAATTGTCAATCTGTAGCTCTGTGACAGGGAAAAGGGAACGCTATCCTGATCTGTCCACGTGAGAGTCTCTTCTCGAACGACGTTTAGAGCAGCCAGTGTCTGTCTTAGAGGTCTTCAGGTAAATTATCTGATAATTGCTTCGCAGGGGAAGCTGACGAAGTGCCGTATGAGGCTATCAGAGCACCTCCAACGCAGACAGTTGCTTTAAAGAGGGAAGTCCACATTTAGAGGCTGAATTACTCATTTTTTGAGCCATTATGGAGTAATTTAGCATCTCAAGAACATTAATTTGCTAAGTGGATCACACTGAAAGAGTTACTGTAACTTTGCTGCAAGGACACGTCTCCACATTAGAGCCGATGTGCCCGACTGAAAAACTAGTTACTGTTCTTGCTGGTTTTTTTTTTAATCTAGACTACAGAAAGGAGTTGGAATAAATCAAATATTGATGGAAGTATTGCCTTTATAGCGTTCAGGTGAATGTTTGAAATGTACCATAGTGACTATATTCAACTGTCTACATAGTTCTCACTGACTTCCTGATACGGGCAAAACGATTAGGGAATTAAACAGAACAGCAAACAATGGGAAACAGAGTTAGAATTTCCCCATGATTTCCAGTGACCTGCTGAGGAAATCGCTCCACAGTCGGCCCTGAGTTCCTACAGGCTGTCTTTCACCAAGGAAGAAAGACTGGGGGGAATATCGAAGGGAGGCTGAGAGCCGTCCATTGTAAGCTGCATTATTTGTAAAATGGGGACTTAATTGTTAATGCAGTTTGCGGGCAGAAATAACAACGACCTGTAGTTTGTCAGATGCTTTTCAAAGGAGGGCTGATCCTCAATTCTGTCAGGTGGAAGCTACCTCTAATCAGTTCCTACCTCAGTCAGTCAGTCGCGATCAGAGGGACGCCTGTGTAAGAACACAGCAGGGCACTACTGTTGGGTGATTCCATGTCAACAAGCAAGGACGCACCATTCCTAATTTGGAATAATTATCCTTGAGTTTTCCTACTTTATTTGTGTCTTCTGTATACTGCTTTGGATTAGAAAGTGCCCTAAGGGTACCCTAGCTGGCATTTATACCCCTCTCTTCTGTGAGGTCCCTTCTCCTGTACTCTCCCAGGGTATCAGAATAGGTGGGGGGTGGGGAGGGTTGTGGGTCTGTGCCATGGGCACAGAGTTAGGTTCATTATAAAGAAATGGTGCAGAAGCTCATTCTGAAATTGCAAAGCTTGAATGAGGGACAATAAAAAACCCAAATGAGGAGCTGGAGACCCATAGATACCTACAGAAATGGGCAAACACTGAAACTCATTTATTTGCTCTGTAAATCTGAATATAGCTCACAAAAGATCACACAGCTCTGCAAACACACAGCTCCAAATATCCAAACTCCCAAGACAGGAAAATTGCCACTAACTTGCTGATATGCATGTGCATATCAGTTAGAATTCATAGCTTTGTCTGTACGTTTTCTTCTTCTTTAGCCAGAAGAAGCGCCTTTAGATATGCCCAAACCCTTGTATTTTATGTGGGCAAGCAAGCAGAGAGCTGTGAAATGTCATTTACTAGTAAATAATTTATTCCATCGCCCAATTCCATACACCGGGCTTGCTTCTGTGTGCACTCAAGTGCAAGAACTATGGTTTCACTTTGGGTATGAGCTTTTTCAATAATACATTTTCAGCAGGTGAGATCTTTGTGGTCCCTCTGGAATGACTTTAGCTAAGAAATCATAGTCCAGGGTAATTGTTTTTAAAGAGTAGGATATGTTGCTGGGTGGCAGCGGTGCATGCCTTTAATCCCAGCACCCGGGAGGCAGAGACGGGCAGATCTCTGTGAGTTCGAGGCCAGTATGGTTTACGGAGCCATTTCCAGGGCAGCCTGGATTACAGAGAAAGATCCTGTCTGAAAAACAACCACCACAAAACCAAAAAACAAACCAAAAAAAAATCAAAGACATGTAATTAGGCTTTTTAGAGAAGAGTCACACAGTGAGCGGGCCTATTTTGTGCTGTCCAGCAAGTCAGGAGAAGGCATAGGCAACCACTCAGACACTCAGAGATAATTATTCAACCCCTGAGACATCAAGGCTGAGCAAAAGCCATCAGATGCTGTACTCTACCAGCTAATTTTTTTTTTATAACAGTCACAATAGGGACAGAATGACCCACGAGTACCATGGAGAGAAACCACTACAAGTCTTGTTTTGGAAATGAAGGCTCTTATGCTTACAAAACCATCTATGTACCTTAAATTAGAGGCACTTGCCTATCTTATTGGTGCTGATGAGAACTTCAAGTAGGGAATCAGCACCGCCCACCCTCTGCCCCCATCCTCTCTGGTACCTGGTACAACATACTGTGCTTGCACTGGAATGGAAAAATGTTCGCTTTCTTTTTATTTATTTTTCTTTTTTTGGAGGATAATTTTCTAATTATATTTATGCACAGAAAACTTCATGGTGTACATATAATGCAGGTTAGTGGTGAGTTCTTTGGCCTTTGCCTTTTCCAGCTTGGCGATGTGAGCCACAGACTCTGGACCCAACACATTGCCTCCCCAGTGGTGGTGGATCTCAATGTATCCGTCATTGCGATTGGGCCCGACAGCTTCCGCCAGCTTAGCCAGAGCACACAGAGTCAACCTTTGTGAAGGCCACAGTGGTGCATGTCTTCCTGCGCCCCAGCTGCCCTAGCCTGGCTTTCCTCTTGAGGTTGCGACAGAGGACCGCCATCTCGTGCCATAGGGCAAGCAGGAAGACCGGCAGCTCCATCGGATCTACATCGTGGGCAATCACCACCACCTGAGCCTTCTTGTTCTCCACCAAGGTGGTGACTGGATTGACCCTTGCTCAAAGGGCAGGGGGTTTCTTGGTGGGGACGTCCCCTTACCCAGCAGCTTTCTTCTCAGCAGGGGCCAACAGCCTTGCTCCCCCCACACCCCCTCCCTTGTCTCCGGCCTGGTGCTGCCAGAGAGCTGAAGGGGCTGGGTAGCTGTTTGCTGGTCCAGGACCTGAGGAACCAGTGATTGGCAGGAGGTATTTGAGCTGCTTCTAGAGGATGGCTCTTTGTTGCTGCAGCCTGATGTACCGGGGGACATTTGACAAAGCATGTGAGATCTCTTCTGGGTTGGATGTCTTGTCCAGCGCCGAGGTCCCTAGGCCTTTTCACAAACAGAGGAGTCAGAACTTTTGGCTTCCTATTTCTTCACAATGGCAGGGGAGGGGCCACCTTCTTCCCCCTGGGTATCTGCTCAGTTGGAGGAGAGCTTTCTTTTTAATTTTCCTTTGTTCTCTGCCACGCAGGCAAGGATCCCAAAGCCTATCGTGGTTTGCAAAGCAATCTTTCAATGAGTTTATCCCTAGCCCCTGCTTTTGTGAGACAGGACCTTGCTATGTAGTTCGAGCTGCTCTTGAACTTTGGGTGTACCCCAGACTGGTGTACCTTAAACTCCTAATTCTCCTGCCTCTGCCTCCTGATCACCGGGATGTACGGTACATCACCATAACCAGTTGTATATACAGTTCTTGCTGCCTTCCTGAAAAGCAGTATTTCAGAATAAAACGCTACCAATATGAAGTCTCTGTTTTTCTCATTCACTTATTTGAACAACAAGACAACTGAGGATGCTCTTATTTTATAAAGAAAAAGAAAACGAGGAAACAAGTACTATTGGGTAAACATCAAAAGATGGACAAGAAAAATGGGAAATATAGACATTTTCTGTATTAATGACTGGTGCAGGGGTTTGAACCATCCCCGAGAGCAGGAGATCATTTATACAGTAATTTTTTTTCCAAAGGAGCTTCGGGGAGCTAGGTTTTTATCAGACTCTACTCAATAAATGAATATTCACTCTACTACATCATTGGCGTCTGCCTCCAATCTTTCTTCAATGAAAAGCGTGGTGTGTGCACAGCAACATTCCATGAGTCGCGGGAGCCACGGACACAACAGATTGCATTAAAAAAAAATATTTTCCCATTTTCTTTGTACTCACACCAGTACTGCAAAAATGCTAATGGCATACTAAAGTTTATATCAACAACAACAACAAAACGATAAAACGAAAACACTCAAGGTAAGTAATTTGAACTCACTCTCCTTTAAAATGTCTTTGGCAGGAACTCTGGTAACCATATTTTTACAGTAGGCAAATCGATTGATTCCAGGTCTTCCATCTGTTTCTATTTGATAAAAGCTTTAATTTCCAAAACCTTTTTTAGATACCGGGCTAGCTGAGAATCTGGCCACGAAGAAGTGGGGATTTGGACTGAAAACTGCCATTTCTTACGGAAGGTATTTATGCCAAAAGATGATTAGAGGCCGTCCACCAGCTTAAGGGACCGGTGTGGTGAAAGTCACAGAAGACAGGTGTTTCTCACTTGGGGATGACTGTGTGTGTGTGTGTGTGTGTGTGTGTGTGTGTGTGTGTGTGTCCTGTTACAATCTCCTTGCGGTTTTGGTAAAACCCCGACCACCGTCAAAGCCATCCCACCCTTTCCTTTGTGAACTCACCGAGTGTCTTTCTGTGTCTGCCTTAGACACACAGGGCTACAAGCACATGAAGCAGAATATTACCAGGACGTCAGTTCACTAATAACTACAAAAGCACGGGGAGCCAGCTCTCTGTAGCTGTAAGGGAAAGGGTCCATGAGGAAAACTGCCGAGTCGCCCACGTGCATTATAGTTAGGACACAGGCTGGTGTCTAGAGGAAGAGGAAGGGTTAAAATGGTCACAGCTGTGACCATGAGGAAGATGAGGAAGAAGCCCTAGAGTTGGGTATGAGATAGGCAAGCTGGAAAGATGAGGAGGGATGGGGCTCTGGGCTCGTAATTGCAGGCAGGCTGGCTCCCCGAGTCCCTTGAGGAACACATGTAGGACATTCACTATTGTCCTTTCATATATCCTCGCTCTCTGTGGGGCTCACTGTGACAGACTAAATGGTAAGTGTAAGGATGGCTGCTAACAAGAAAAGACCATCCCAGACTATGCTGCAGACAAGCAGTTCAATGTGAGTTAACAGTCAAAGACTTCAGCCCTATCTTGGCTGGGACGGAGTTAACCCTGCCGTGGCAAAGCCACCAGCCGATCGTGTGACTTTGAGAACAAAGAGACTTTTAGTGTTATGAACAGCACTTGAGGCACCTACAAGGTCAGAGGGTGGTTAATGCCGGCCCAGCGAGGAACAGCTAGCAGACAGCCAAGGTCAACGTTGGAGTCAGAGATGGACGGAGCTGGGCCAACCACTCCTACCTGGGTAATTCATAAATAGCACATACTTATGGCCCTGGTTGGGCCAAGTGCAGATCATACGGTCCCTCCAGTGGCTTGGCCCACGATAGCCCGGAGATGGGCTGAGAAAGGTCCCAGCACTCTAAAAACAAACTGCATCATCTGGTCAGGGACTCAGAGGTCCCATCCTATCTACTAGGGGCACTGGCAGCAATTGTTTGTGAAGGTCAGGGTGCAGTAAGAAACCGTGGTCAAGGCTCCCGTGAGTGGAAGCGGGGGCTAGGTTTGCCCATTGCTCACCTCCAAGGATCACAGACAAAATGGGATGTTCTATGAGACTGGGTCCCGGAGGCCTGCCCCAAGAGGACAAGCTTCCCTTCTGTGCTCAGGCCTTGGAAAAGGGCCTTTGCAGGTTCTGACCCTTGGAAGAAGCGGCCTCTTTTGCAAGCACGTACAGAATAACAACAATAAAAACTATCTCATTCAGACCTAGAGATTCCGAATTCCTTAGGGTAGCTACTCTACTTTTCTGTACCTTTTCAAAAAGTATACACGCTTCTTGGCAGTTTTGAAAATTCTAATTTTGCTGAAAACATGTAGAGGAAGATAAACAATACATTGATTTTGAAAGTTAAAAATTTGAGATGAGGTTTTGCTATAGAGCTCATTCTGGCTTTTAACCCACTGTGTCTGTCCAGGCTGGCCTCAGACTCTGGGTCCACAGCCTGCTTCATCCTCCCGAGTGCTGGGATTATACACACATGTTATTGTTTTTTTTTTTAAATCAATACTTCTGTTAATTTTATTACAAAAGTAATTTGCAAATACTGTTAGGTCTAATATACTTTTAAAATACACCTGAGAGAGTTTGTGTGCGGTTATAGTTAAATACATATATACATACACATAGATATATGTATATATACACACATACATATGTGTATATACACACATATATGCATATATGTATATATATATTATAGAAGAGTATGTATTCTTTGTGTCACTATCATTTCTTAAAAAAAGTCCAATTTTTTTTTTTTTTTAAACTGTCCCACATCTACCCCGCTGATGGAGTGAACCCATTTCTCTGGTTGCCCAGGCTTGAGTGAATTTGGAGGCATTCAGTAAACGATCCTATGGGCTTCCAGCTCGTCTGTTGGTAGTCACCACATGGAGAACTGTGCAGTATCAGTTTCTGGACCGAACAAGGACATGTTCAAAAACGGCCCACAGAGCAGAGCTCGAGCCTTAAGACAGTACGGCACACTTAGCCCTGCTTTTCTCTCCCTGCTTTCAACTAAAGCGGGGCCCTCCCCGAGGCACCGCCATGGCTGAAGATCTTCTAATGAGGAGCGCTTTCCTGCCCAGGCCTATCTGACGGCTGCTCTTTCTCTCTGTGCCTTCTCCCTCTTCGGCTGACACAGCCTGCCATCACTTTGAAAGCCCCGCCAAAGGAAGTGCCTTCCATTAACTTCCAATTTATTCCTTTCCTAGTGCGATCCTGAAATGAGGGAAAGGCATGCTAAGAACAGAATTTTAATGTAATTCCACTGAAAAGGTTTGTTCCTCCGACAAAACCATGCTGCTGGGGGAACATGTGCTTTATTAAAAGGGAACCTGTCAAGAAAAGACAAGCCGTTCCCACTACAGGGGAACTAAGCTTTCTGTGTAGGAGCCATTCCAGAGACGTTGTACAGAAAATATTTGTGTACCGAGTGACTTTTTCTACTGACTTGTATTGTAATTTTAGTGGCGTGTTCTTGGAGAGAATGCTTCTGCTCCAGCATATCACTGTGAGGAAGCACACTAAAGGACTCAGAATATGCGTCCCGAGGCCTAGTTTGCATTTGTCAGCACGTCATCTAATTTCCCCTCCTAGCTTGTGCAACGTTAGTTAGTCAAGTGAACAAGCCATCGAAAACGGCTTAACCCAGGCACTCACGCTAAGGTACACACACCCTAAAATATACAACAGCTAATTTCCGGTCCACTCTCCCCGACCTCGCAAAATGTGACCGGAGAGCGTATCACCTGGGCCACTTCTCCACACAGACGCCCCCCGGCTTCAGAAGCCCCCTGACCTCCTCACGTGCTTTCAAACGGTGTGGTCAACGTCCTGCTTTGCCTTGGGTTGCAAAGTCCTTTAAAGTGTGGTTTATCTTCTCCAGTACCTGACTACGCAAAGCTAAGCCCTCTTATTTGATAAGAATAACATTTGCAGTACTGAGGTAACCAGCCAAGTCCACTGGAAGTGATTTTCAAAGTTTTTCTTCAAGGAAAGCTCCGACCACAGCCAGTTTTATCAGCCAGGCAAATCCAAACCCAGAGGGTTTAGGCCTAAAACTAAAGCTACGGATTGTTCTTTGAAAGGTCTGTCGCTAATCTGCTAAGTGTACGAGGAGTGAAATGTCAGTTCCTAAGGAGAGGTAAATTTACCACGGAGCTAAATGAAATTTAATCTCCGAGGGGTTTCGCATGTATGGGTCTCTTCCAAAGCTCTGCATCTAATTTTCATAATTTTGTCTTTTTTTTTAAAAGAGGGATATAAAAATTATGAAACTTTAGGACCTCAATAATATAGTTCCCTTCAGAACTCAAGCATGTATTATTATCACAGACTCTATCATGTTATCGATATTCTATAATTAGAGTAAAAGTTTCATTGACTTACTCAAAAAATGTTGTCCACCCAGTCTCGTCACTTTTGGTGGCTAGGAGCCCGCTGTTGCCATGGTAAGTAAACAAAACGAGTTCCAGTCCTTGAGCAGTCATGCTTTTCAGACATCCATTGGTGCCTATGGTCAACCATATCACTTGGTTATCCGGAGACACCACCCGGACAGGCATCCGATTGGGATCCCTGCGTATTCGGAGGGTATTGCCATTGCTGTCTGTGACAGCGGTGATGTCATTGTCATTGCTGTAGCTAAAATTATACAGGTAGTCACCGGTGACCAGGCTCACAGTGTACTGGTGAGTGCCGTTGATGTCGAAGATATAGAGTTCTTGGTCGGTCGGAGAGGCCACTTCGTAAAAGTTCATGGAGTTAAGTAAAGGCTTATTCTTGGACACGGCCCGGATCCGGATGTTTCCCAGGTCCGCAATGTACAGCGTACCGTCCGGCGAGGCAGCGAGGGAGGACGGCGCGTTGAGTTTGGCGTCTTTGGCATAGCCGTCTCCGCTCTGGTAGCAGTCACAGTTGGCGTCATTTTTGCAGTCACACTCCGAAGGTATCCCCGCCACCAAGGAGATTTCCCCGTCTGTCGTGACCTGCCGTATCCGGTTGATTTTCTTCTCGTCGGTCTCGGTGATGTACAGGACGCCACTGTAGGACAGGGCGATGGCGGTAGCGGACTCCAGTGTGGTCTGGACTGCGTGCTTCCCCACCGGATAGTCCACTCCGGGGACCTGGCAGTGCATGGGCCGTCCGGCAGCGATGCGGACTTGACGGTTTTCGGTGATCTGTAAAACTACATTATTGTCCAGGACATAGATGGAGTTATCCATAGGGTTAATGGCGAGGTCAGTGGGCCATTCCAGACGCACCTTCATAAAGAAAGAAACGACCTGGTTAGTCAGTTACTACACGGCCGTTCATTTGCTAGAAGAGTAAAGTCGACCATTCAGGGAAATGAGCCTTAATTTAATAAACTGTTTTAAATTTTTTTTTTTTCCATAGCGTGGTAAAACAAACCTACAATTTTTGAGTGAAGACAAACGTAGGAAATAACACCTTATTTAAAAATGCAGTGCATGGAAAGATTAGCCTTTTATAGCCAAACAGAAAATGAACTTCTACGCAGTGAGTCAACAGATATCGCTGAGATATGAACACATATGCTCCTTGTAGTAGTAATAACAGCCAAATGCCAGGGCTTCCTAGGTTATGAATACATTAGTATTCTATTGTGTTTTCAATCAGGCCAATAGTTAAGTTCCTAATTCTAAACATAAGCCCCTTGGGACTAATCGTAGTGTTTTTTCTTGTACTCAAGCAGCCTATGCAATCAAAAGATTAGGGATTTAAGCTGTTTGGTTCTTTTTGGAGTGTCTCCATGCTGCTACTTTAGTGGAATTTTATTACACATGCTTAGCATTTCTCAGTGCTAATTGTTCTGTATTTCAGCGAATTCATCAAAGGCAGAATTACCAAAGAAGGTAACTTTTGGTAGCTCCTGATGTACATTTAAACAGAACAGCTGTATCATAACCACTCCCACGCCTGATAAGTGCAACGGAACACGGTACCATCACAGGCTACTGACAGAGTAAACTGACGTCAGTCAGAAGCGAGACAAATAGCTTGGCTTAATGTCTGCAGTACCTGGCTGATGTGCATGCTTGTGTCACAGGTTAACGGTCTGGCTGATGTCAGGTCATTGGACCCCAGGAGGGTTGATATGATTCCATTCTGATCCACCTTTCTGATCATGGTCCCATCAACGAAGTAGATCAGTCCATTCTTATCAATCGCCAATCCTTTATCCAAGAGAAGTAAGAGTTATCATTTTTTCCTTAAAAATGATTAATCTTGATTGAATTCTTAGGCCCAGTGACAAATTCAAAACTTAGCTTTGTTAATAAAACAGGTGGTAGGTAGCAGGTAAGACTGCTGATTGTAAAGCTGGGTGTGGTGGCACACACCTTTAATCCCAGCACTTGGGAGGCAGAGGCAGGCAGATCTCATGAGTTTGAGGCCAACCTGGTCTACAGAGTGAGTTCCAGGACAGCCAAGGCTACACAGAGAAACCTTGTCTCAAAACAAAACAAAACAAAAAAACAAACCCAAAACCCCAAAACTAAAAACCAACCAACCAAGCAATTAACCAACCAAAGATTGCTGATTGTAAAATCTTAAGAAAAGGAAAAAAAAAAATCACATACAGGCATTTACAATTCAAACACATTTATGTAAATAAACACAACAAAGAATCCAAAGCTCTCAGAATCTCTATCAAGCGTATGAACCTCACAGGCATAGTCCTTGTATGCTTCAAATACAAAATAACATTTACAGTCCCAATGAAGGCCATACATTACAGAGACAGGCTCAGATTCTGTTAGCGCCGGCTTATAGTCATGACATTCTTCCAACAAAGACAGAGCTGAGCTGAGGTTAGTGTTTAGCTGACCTTGTTACAATGAAATTTGCCATTATGAATAATTCAGTACAGCAAATATTTTTTTTTTCCAGCTCTTGCTCACATAATCCTCACTAGTTATAATGAAAATAAAAAAGTTTCCAAACCCAAACCCATTGTACTGGATGGCAGAATGCTTGAGCAAGGAGTCAATCTTTACTCCTTCCGAGCTTTTATCACATAGAATTTTAGCCCATTACCTCCCCAAATTCCTCATCGCAGGCAGATTTTCCCATGGCATAGGAACAAAAGCCGAACAGCTCCAAAATGGGTAAGAGCTAATAGGGTTGCTTAGTGACGCTTTCAAGGAGGCCTGGGACTCATTCGTGACAAGGAGATTCCCGGACAATGAAGGAATCTGAAGTTTAATAGGGACGTGACCTGAATAATATAGAGGGGGTAGCTTCAGTCTTGGAAAAATTGAAAAAAAAAAGTATGATGATTTTTGTTTTTAAAAAGTCAAGAACCTTCTATCTACTGTAAAAAAAAAAAATGAACTTAGCTTTTCAGTTTCATGGTACATGGCCTTTAAGACACTAGATGTGATGTAGTTTTCCAGAACATAGTTGGAGATAAAACATTAGACTCAGCATTAAACACAATCAGGAATCACATGGATTTTTCTACCTTTATATAAAAAAAACAGAATCAAAAGAGAAGCCTAAATTGATGGGTGCCGGTACCTTTGGGACTCATGAGCGTCGCCTCCACGGCCTTGCCACCGTCCCCACACCTGGCCTCGTCAAAAGGAAGGCACTGCTCCCCGGTCCCCGCAACTACTTCAGCGTTCTTCGTCAGGTCTTTGGCGCCCGTGAGGGATTTGGGGCGATAAATTCTGCGGGTGTTAGTATCAGAAACGTACAGATCTCCTGTGACCGGATCCGTAGCCAGGTAGTATCTGTGAGCTGGGTTGCTACTGTAAAAAGATTCATATGTAAATATTAGGGGAGAGCTAATCCTTGTGCACAGAGGGAGAGGAGAAGCGAAATAAAACACACCATGAGACAGTGCTTATAAACTGCAACCCATTGTCAAAGGCTGGATGAAGGACAGGCTAAGTCATAATGACTTAAGAGACTACGACCCGAGGTAGCAAGTCTCTGAGATATTTTTAAGTCTGTGATATTTTTTTTCTTTCTGGCTTGGTGTTGAGGACTCCACTACCTGTCAGTCATTATTCTTTCTTATTTTATTTTACATTTTATGTGTATAAATGTTTTGCCTGCAAGTATGTGTGTACCATGTGCATGCTGGCGCAGGTGTAGGCCAGGAGAGGGCATCAGATCCCCTAGAACAGGAGTTAAGACTGTTTGGAGCTGCCCTGAGGGTGAGGAACCAAACGTGGTCCTCCGGAAGAACAAGTGCTCTTCACTGTGGAGCCATGTCTCCAGCCCCCACCAAGAGTCATTCTTAAAAACAATTACCCTTGCAGGCAATACGCTTGAGCCTAAAATAAAGCAAGGGCCCGACAGATAGATGAAAGACCCCTCCAACACATTCTCCATCGACTTAGCGCACGACCAACGTCGTTATTACTGTCAGGAATTATGGTTTTGCTTTTGCTACAGAGCCACACAAACAACACCCCTCCTTCCACCAAGAATGTAGCATTGTGCCCATCATTGCTGCTCAGTAACAGTCTAGAAAAGCAAATGGTGTTGGCACAATGTCTGTTTGGAATTTCGGGGATAAAATGAGATAATCCATTCATTTGTAGAAGGCAACCCCCGAACACTACTTTCTTAGGAATACTTTTAGACCCCATGCAAATACGCTCTTCTGGAAAGGATGAAAACAGTTTAAGTGACTTAATATTTCAACGAGGCTGGCAAAGATGGAATCCATTAAATAAGATGTCTTTTGATAACAAGCTTAGTTTTATATTTTCTCTCTCCCCATCCCACCCCCCTTCTCTATTCCTTTCATCTCTTCAGGGTCAAATACACAAAAACTCAAGACACTTGGTGACGCTGATTTCGTATGAGAACATCTGTGAGACTGTGTCTCCTAGAAATGTCAGAGATGCCACATACATGAAGTCTATCCACCAGATCTGCCTAAACATGACCTGAACTAGGACGTCGCCAATAGACATGCTAACACACAAGGGGAAGGAAGGCTCAGGAAGCCTCAGCCATACACAAAGACCCCTAGGGAACAGCAGTCCTGAGATCAGGAGAAACTGTCTTCCCCAGGGAGGAGCTCACCAATCGGTGACACACACACACACACACACA
Source organism: Peromyscus eremicus (assembly GCF_949786415.1). Classification (NCBI taxonomy): domain Eukaryota; kingdom Metazoa; phylum Chordata; class Mammalia; order Rodentia; family Cricetidae; genus Peromyscus; species Peromyscus eremicus. The sequence goes on from NC_081433.1 coordinate 38,613,828, forward strand.
CACACACACACACACACCACCACCACCACCACCACCAACAACAACAACTAAAGAAAAAGAGGCCATGAATTTGAAAGAGGGCAAGGGGGAAATTCACAGGAATTTGGAGGGTGGAAAGGAAGGAGGGAAATGATGTAATTATATCATAATCTCAAAAATTAAAAAAAAAAACATGTAGTATAAGCCTAACAAACTTTTTTTTTTCTGAGACAGGGTTTCTCTGTGTAGCTTTGTGCCTTTCCTGGAGCTCGCTTTTTAGACCAGGCTGGCCTTGAACTCACAGAGATCCACCTGCCTCTGCCTCCCGAGTGCTGGGATTAAAGGCGTGCGCTACCACCGCCCAGCTAACATAAACATTTCAATAATGAAACAGCAAAATTTTAATACTGATTATGTTACACTATAATGAAACAATTCTTACTCTGTAATGTTCTTTTAAATTTTTATTTAATCTTTTGTGAGTGTGTGTGTGTGGTGTATGTGTGTGTAGGCCAGAGGTTGATGTCGGGTCTTCCTCTACAGAATTTGGGCTCATTTTTTGAGATAAGGGCTCTCACTGAATCTGGAACTTGTAAAGTCAGCTAAAATAGCTGACCAGAGAGGTTCTGGGATCCGCTTGCCTCTGCTCCCCCCCCCCCCCCCGCCCCGCCCCAAATGCTAGAAGTACAGGTATGTGCAAATGTGTCCAGCTTTCACGTGGGTGCTGGAGGTGTGAACCCAGGTCTTCTTGCTTTCACAGTGATCAGTCTTAGAGTACTATCTCAAATCTCATGCTTTGTGTAAGTGGTGAATGTGTGCACTTCAACTGTAGGCTTTTGCTACAATAACGTTATGGTTTCTACTGGCGTCTCACATTGGTTGGGGAGCATAGCCAATCATGTGGTCAGTAGGGACCTTTCGAGTGCAAGAGGGCTCTATGGCTGTGAAGGCGCTGTCACACGAAAGTCCTAACCTCTTCAGTCTTTGGGTCTCCTTTCCAGCCTCTGACATCTATCAGGAAGTGTCAGGTTAGACCCAGAGGCCTTGAGCACATGAAGGTGTTAAAGGTAAATAGTTCTCCAAAGGACTCAGAATCAAGTGAGAATAAGAACATCTCAGAAGCCTGATCTGTAGCAAATGGCCAATTGACCAGGAGAAATGTGATTACACCGTGTTCCTTTGAGAGCAACGGTACAGTTGTGAACACATTTCTACCCAGTCTGAGAGCTGGCCCTCCAGCTACGCACAGTCAGTCACCAAGTCTGAGGTCAATCACGTTGGGTTTATTTAAAAAAAAAATGTGCCACTGGAAAGACTTCTCTAGTCTTTCCTATCTCCCTGACTATATGATAACTGTGAGCAGCTTTTTGGCTGGTTATGACTCTTTTCTCTTGTTATTTCGCTTGTTATTTGCACATCTATAGGAATGAGGTGTGGACCTCTCTGCCTGGGTTTGAATCTTGGGTTCATCACTTATTAAATACAAGTTAACTGGTGACTCAGAATCTTTAACTATAAGGTGACAAAGACAAAAGATATTCTCAGGATGCTGGGAGGATAACAAGACTTAATATATGTATATCTTTAAACATTTCAAAAGATTTATTTTGTTTTTAATTGGGTGTGTCTATCTCTGGGTGAGTATGTGTATATGAGTGAAGGTGTCTGCAGAGGCCACAAGGGGGTGTTAGCTTCCCTGGAGCTGGAGTTACAGGTGGCTGAGAGCTGGCATGTGGGTGTTGGGAACCAAGCTCAGGTCTTCTGCTGAGCCATTTCTCCAGCTGTTTAAAAAAATTACATTTGCCGGATGGTGGTGGCGCACGCCTTTAATCCTAGCACTCAGGAGGCAGAGGCAGGCAGATCTCTGTGAGTTTGAGCCAGCCTGGACTACAGAGTGAGTTCCAGAAAAGGTGCCAAAGCTACACAGAGAAACCCTGTCTCGAAAAAAAAAAATTACATTTATTGGGGCTGGAGAGATGCCTAGGTTAAGAGGACTGCAGCTCTTCCAGAGGACCCAGGTTCGAGTCCAGTCCCAGGGGAGCTGATGCCCTCTTCTGGCCGCTACAGTCACTGCGTGCATGCAGTATACAGACATACCTGTACTCAACACATCCCCACACATAAAATGAATAAACAAATAATCTTAGGAAAAATTATGTTTGTTTACTATGTATGTGTACATGTGCAAGCCACAGAATACACACGGAGGTCAAAGGATGACATGGAACAGTTGTGGCTTTCCCTCAACCACGTGAGTGGATGACATGGGACAGTTGTGGCTTTCCCTCAACCACGTGAGTTCTGACGTTTGACCTCACGTCATCAGGCTTGGGGGCAGGTACCCTTTTCCACTAAGCTGTCTTGCTGTCCACCAAGTACAATCTTTAGAACGGAGGCTGGTCTGTAAGACATACTCAGTAAGAATCAGCTACCCTTAATATTTGCTCTTTTCTTGTCCACTGTGAAATTTCAACAGACTTTCATAATGCTATATGGTCTGACTTGCTTCCGGAAAATGTTAGGGGAAAAGTCTCAGAGTGTGAGTAGATTCAAATTTGTTTATTTCTGCCTCCACATCAGCAATTTGTAATATACTAAACTATTAGAACAAAGTCCAGGCTCATCCTAAGATATCCACTGAGTTGCTTCAAGAGTAATTACGAGAAAGTTACATGAACCATGCATATTTTTTCATTATTTCCTTCCTTTTGAGACATTAGATTCTGAAGGTGGCTATCGGAGTGGGAGCAGCCCACTCTCTCGATATGGGGCATGAGATTTCTTGGTGCAAAACTAATGCACATTCAAGGCAAAGCTGGGCTTTGATCGGCAACAGTGATATCTAGTTGGGCAGTAATTAGACCATCTCCACGGTGTTGGGGAGGGGCATTAGAGATACTGTGTACAGCACCTCCTTCCTTTCTTGACACATGTGGGCTTCCTTTTTTCTTTTTTTCTTTTGTGACAGGGTCTCATCGTATGACCTAGGCTGGCCTTGAACTTACAAGTAGCCCAGCCTAGTTGCAAACTCATTATCCACCTACCTCTACTTCTGCTGTGCCAGGATTACAGTTGGCACGAGTGTCCTGAAGACACGGGCACCTTCGAATCAGGCAGCACAGCCTTCCGAATCTACCGAGGGAAAGGTCTCCTTGTGCACACAATTCTAGTGTCCAGAAAAACGTGGAAGCCCACATGTCCAAGGCAGGAGGTGTGGTCTGGGCTGGCACAGGACAGTCACTCCTTAGACCCTGGCCTCACACGGGTGGGAAGCATCTCTACAGAGTTAAAATGGATGGGACAGAAATGATAGCACCAGGTGACGTGCCAACGTGGATGGGGGGAATTTTACAAGGACCTAGATGAAGAGTTACAGGCAACCAATAGCTACTGAGATGGGGGTGGGTGGGCGGGGAGACAGACAGGAGAAGGTGAGAGGGAGAGAGAGAGAGGAAAAGAGGGAGAGAGAGAGAGAGAGAGAGAGGGAGAGGGAGACAGAGAATGAATATATCAGTTTTCTTCAGGGATGAGCTCTCTGTCAGGCTATCTAATCCCAAACACATATGGGAGCAACACTATATGGACGTAGTAGGACACACACACACACCCGCACGCACACACACCCGCACACACACCCGCGCACACACACACACACACACACACACACACACACACACACACACACCCGCACACGCGCACGCGCACGCACATGCACACACACACACACACACACACACACGTAACAATAATGACGAAGTCAAATTTGAGGGGACACAGGACTGGCAAACGGAAGGAGAAGAAATGTTGGGAATACAATATTCATGCTTGACATTCTAAAAATAAAATTGATAAAGAACCCTCCCCCTCCTCCCCCAAACAAAACAAAACAAAACAAAACAAAACAAAACAAAACAACTAGGTCAAAAGTGAGTTTGGAAAGTTTCAGTTGACATCCAGGTGACACACGCAGCAGGAGTTTGATGCACGATCATGTCATCTTTAGGCTGAGGAGTTCCCTGGCAGGGTGCTCTAGAACCTGCTTTCTAGTGTCCCGAAGGTCATCGAGAGGCTGGGGTGTTGGTTCAGAGGGCAGTGGGTCTCAGGGGGAGAAGAGCATCTAGTGTGTAGTCGGAGGTCAGGATGCCTGGGACAGGTCTGCAGTTGGCCACGGGGCACGGGGACTTACAAAGGCCACGTTTTGGGAAAATCCGTGTTCCACAACAGAAACGCCGAGCGTTTCCGTGGGATGATTGGCTGGCTGCGGTTTCAGAAGGGTTTAAAATGACAGCTGTGCCTACCAGCTGCACACGCAGGGCAGTGAGCCCCGGCCCACATCTCCCCTACACTGCACCTTGATCCTCAACTCCTTCAGGATGACCTAGATGCCAGTTATCAAGACATCTCCCCTTACAGTCTTGTCGATCGGACACAGACCCGGGGGCAAGTGCGGGCTCGCTACACCCATTTATTTTCTCCTAATTCAGCCTTCTGAGACGAGAGACACTTGCCGAGACCAGCACAGAGAATGCACGCGATTAACACTCTTTATCTTTTCTCCCGGAAACTGTGCCGCAGCTCCTGGAGCACAAAGCATTGGAAGAAGCGTGACGAATTCTATTTATGTATAAAAGCAAAGCTGCCTCCTTTGTGGCAGCCAGGAGACTGCTGGGATGCCTGCTGACAGGGACCTGGGACATGGTCTTTCTAGTAAATCAGTAAGAAATGCTGACTCAAGTTTCGACGATTTTATATCGAAAATTTAATTAATTCAAACTCCTAAGATTTGTGATAGAGATCTGCTTTGATCCTTTAATTGGTAATATAAAATTCACAAAGTTGATTTTTTTTTTCAGTCCTATATGTTTAAATGCCCCTTGGCTGGTATTAATGAATTAAGGTTTTTAGTTTGGAATTTAAGGAATTTGAACAAGAGTGAGCTAAAATTTACTATCTATGAAAGGGTTTGTTAGCAAAAGTTAATAAATATCAGAGGGGCAGATTTAGAATATCAAACAGAAACCCATTTTACAATTATGTTAGTGTTGCCAGTTAAATAAAAAGTTAAATGATGACTGAGTATAACTAAGGAATTTTATTTTACAGAGTATCTTGGCAGTACTTAATAACTTGGCATAACAGCGTCCTATTTGAATCTTTAAAGAATAAGGCTGTCTCTTAATATTCCCGGCCAATATTTTTATTATGGCTTCCATTAGTATAATTAAGGACAGTTTGATGGTGTATGTGATACAGGAAGAGGACGGGAAGCAGTGAGGTCTACATTTACTAAATCATCTACAATTGACAGTGCCACTCCTGGATGGGGAATTAGACACATTTGTGACTTCCTTTCTTCCGGTTGCTTGTCCCTGATTTGCTCACAGCTGCTCTGCCACGCAGAAAAGTGAGGCTATACTGAAAGCCAGGCTAGCAAACAGGAAGATGTTTCTAATAGGAGTTCCGAGGCCCCCCCCCCCCCCCCCCCGAAAACTGTCTTTCTTCTTGTAATGAGGATTGACATGAGGGCCTTACACATTCTGGGCAAGCGCTCTACTGCGGAGCTACCCTCATGCCCTTTATCCACGTGGTATTTGGAGGGTCTCACTCTCTTCCCCAGGCTGACCTTAAACTGTGCTATTCCCGACTCAGTCTCCTGCGTAGCTAGGATGACAGGCTTGTGCCATAGGTTTGGAAAGAATTTCAGTTTTAAAAAAGCTAAATGAGGACACACCCATGAGTTTAAGTGTGTTGATTTTTGTTAGGTCAATGTAGATAGTTATTAAACACATAAAAAAAATCATTAATTGCGTTGACAATGCCATTGTCTGTTTGATGGGTGGGGCTCAGAAACCTGGTACAGTTTCTACATTTTTGCCTTTCGTTTTTCAACTCACTCTGTAGGATGGAAACTTGCAGCAACCCAGGTGCTCCAACCTCCCAGATGCTGGGATTACAGGTGTACGCCACTGGGCGAGGCTTGTACCTGGCATCTTTCTGACTACCCACAGGGTACAGCCCCTCCACGGTCTGGCTTCTTCGTGGCTGATTTCCCTCACTGATAAACTTCTTCTTTCAGATGTGCTCACCCTCATGGTCCAGGGTATTAACTTTCTAAGTGATCTTATCAAGCATATTAATACTCCTAAAAGGCCACTTTGAACGTGCCACTTGTTCATGACCCTAAATATTCCCTCGCTCTTTGAGTAATTTTTTTTCAGGGAGCTCAAGGTGGTCCTAGGCAAGCCGATTATAACGGGGTTCAACCCTCTCTCATCGTTACCCACACGAATCCCCCACTTTATTTGGGTGGGCATGATTACTCTTGGAATATCTTATGCTTCATCTTAGGCCCTGTATATTTATTTAGTCTCTACTGTTTTTCATACCATGAATGTCATTCTTCTCGCTGTTCCGATAAAACGGATTTTATTTTTAGATCGAGCTCAAATAGCAACACTTTCTGAAAAATTCCTTATTGTGCTCTTATCTCTCAGCTATCTCTTCCTCCAAGAACCATTTTCATGGGGCAGTGGTGTACAGGATGTGTCAAAAAAGAGCACTGAAGATGTCGGTCAGTCATATAAATGGCAGATATGTGAGGTTCTGAGCGCTTGGCCTGAGATCCCCATTTGTCAACGTGTCTGGCACACGGGGACGAGTCATTCGACACTGTTAGTTTTAGCACCCATGTGTATCAATACACAGCCCAAACAGTATGTCATGCCTGGGTGGCACAGAGAGGAAATGGAGAAGCTCAGATGTGGTCACAATAACACACGGAAAAGCTGACAGAATGACAGAGGACCAGGAGAGAGGGAGTACAGTGAGCGTCAGTACCAGATGCCATGAGTTAATATATATCGACCTCATACTCTATGGAGGTATGCATAACAACAAAGTTCCAAACCCAGAGATTTTTTTTTGTTTCCAGAGAAGATAATTGTAAATAACTTGCAACATGACTATGAAATAAGTCTGGCTTTTTTTTAATTTTTAATTTTTTTTTGCATTTCTAGGAAATCTCCCTCTAGAATCCTAGCCATGGGGGAACATATCCAAATGAGGGATGTGGTATAGTGGGAAAAAACGTAGACACGAGAGGGATTTAAATCTCTGTTTCACGTGTCTTAGTTGTGTATCTTGGGATGAGATGTCACGTCTTCCAACTTCCATTAGCTCATGTGTAACCTGAGGGATGACTGTGTGGCTCTCTAATAACACACAAGAAGTATCTGGCATGATGCCTGGCTTGTAATAGGGCAGCTTGTTAAAAGGTAGGCTTTCACAGTCTTTCCTGTATCGCCCACAGCACTTTCACATGGGGCTGGTGAGCACATCTGTCTGTCTTCCCTCTTTTTCTCCATAGCTACCATGAAAACAAGCAGGAAAGTGTTGACAGTCTGTTGGGGTTTCTAACAGTATGCTCAGTGTTCTGGGGGAGATTTCGTGGTAATCTTAGCATGTGACCGGGCCATGAGTTGAAAGTTTAAGATCAATACAGAAGGTCAGGGAAGGGTCCTGGGACCGTGTGTGGGTACTCTGATGTGCAACAGGTATCTGTCCGTTAGTAGGACTCCAGTATTTGCTAGCTGTCAATCTCTACAACGGTTGCAGTGAGCTAAATTGACCTACTCATCCAAGATAGCTGACATAAAATATCACACTTCCTTTGAAATATATCACCGCATTAGATGGCCAAACTAGATCTGGCATGTCTAAGCCTTCTTGCTTTTCACTAGGTCTTCCTTATTTATTTATTTATTTATTTATTTATTTATTTTTGTCATTAAAGAAAGGCTGTTAGAGAAGACTATTCTAAGCAGGGTTTTACTGTATGTAACTTCTTCAGGCAAGTGTACTTATCAACAGGATATGAGCAACCCTCGGGCTGATGATGCTCCATATTCATCTTTAGCTTTGAAGAAACTCTTTCCCTGCATGATAATAGCAACAAAAACACTCTTCTCGAATCTAATAGCTCTTCCAATTGAGGAAAATTAGAAATCACAGGCAGAGATAAACCTGTAGGATGCTATAGAGGAGGGATCCTTTCCAAGTTCAGTGAGAATCCCTAGCAGTACGAGCATATTGGTCAGACAGGTACATAACTTAAAAAAAATTAACCATAGTACAATATTTTCAGATTATTTTTCTTAAATAGTTTCCCAAACCGAATTAGCTTTGTTCCCAATAAGGCAGTATCTGTCTTGGATACTGGTCAAACTACGCTACCTCCTTAAACTTTGTTGTGTTTGAAATTTGTTGTTTCATAAGGCTTAGGTTACATAAGTCAGAAACTGCACATTGGAATTCTTTGTGACAAGATTTTTTTTTTTTTTAAATGAACCAACTTGAAAATATTTCTAAAATTCTATCATACAATATATTTTCAGTAAGTTATATAATTGTCCAATTAAGCAGTTTTAATTCCTTAGATGATCTGTGATTCTGAGTTTCCTCTCAAAATGCCATTATTAAAAAACAGAGAGTCACATTGAAACATCAAAAGGACATTGGAAAATATGCAATAACCTTTAAGCAGATGCTTACCTATGTCTAAAATCTTTATTTCTTGGTGGAAGCAGATAAAAGAAAGGTAAAAAAAGCAGAGTTAGAAAGGCTTCTGAAATAGAATGAGATCAATATTGGGGTTTTAATTACTGGTACGGAAAATTGCAATTTAAGCGGCAAGAACATTGGAATTGAACTCTGTAGGCAAGGCTCATCAGACTGCTGTCAGAATTGGTTGATTTTGATAATCACACTTAAGACAAAGCAAGACAATGACATGCTGTTTCTACTATTCAAATTACAGCTAATGATTGGGTTGGCCCAACCGAGCATCCAATATTCTCGTTTATTCGCTATCACATCTTGATTCCGGAGACTACATCTTAGGGCCTCCATTTCAACCACTGTGAAATAAAAGATAAATTCCTGTGCTGCGTAATCATTCTAAGGAAAATCAAAGATATTTTTAAAAGTTATCATTTTTACCTGTCAGTACACAGAAAAAGAAAATCACCAGAATGAGTAAGATATTTTCCATATCAGACAACAGTCTACTCTTTTACACAGTAAAACTATATATTGTTTTAAAAACTATATAACACTATATATTGTTGGCCTTCTAGCTCTAGTTAAGAACTGTGTTCTTCCTAGGGTAATTTTTAAACTGTGGGGATGTGTGTTTAAATAAACAAATCAGCATATCACACTCAATTTCGTTTTTAAGGATATGTTTGTTTTTGATTAACTCCCCCAATAGAGGAAAGACATACCTTAGTTCTAAAACACTTGTTACATTCCCAGAAGGGAATATCCGCCGAACGTAGTTGAAATCCCCTACATAGAGACTGCCGTCGATCCCACAGGCCAGTGCCACTGGGGCCAGCAGTTTGTTCCCATCAGCTTGGCCATTGCAACTTGGGCATGAGATGCTGCGCCTCCGGCCATTGCCCATGATGCTACTGACCACTGGAGGCTGCTGGGAGATGAACTGGTTTTCCCCATTTCCTTTGTACAGAATACCTGGAAGAAAGGGCATTTTTCTGATGTAAATGAAGGATGAAAGGCAAATATGCCCCTTAGAAATCTCATGAGGATGCGGCCTCTTTCCAATTTAGAACCAGAAACTTTAAGATATTACACGAAAAACCACATAGGTTATATTAAAAAAAAAAAAAAGGACTATCTGTTATGAATAGGGAGACTAGTGAAGGGAGCAGAGGACTAAGAGAAGGCGTTAAAAACCCTAATTCCCAACACTAGCGACCCTCGATCTTGGCTACACATTGGAATAGTCTGGAGCGCCATAAAAATATACCGATGGCTGGTTCTTACCCCAAGAGATGGTGATTTAATTGGTCTGGGTGCAGCCTTAGCATTTAGATGTTTAAAAACTCTCCAGGTGATCTTAATATGCAACCAAGTTTGAGAACCACGCTCTATATAATGTTCTTTAGGGAACAGAAAGTTTGCCTAATTGTTAATCAATGTGGAAAATATTACATATTAACCTGATTAATAAAAATGTACCCTGGGAATATGAGTTTCTTATGAATTTGCCATGAGTTTAAAAAGAGCTAAAAATATTTTATGGAAACAAAGTTAGAAAGTATTTATTTATAGGTCTCATGATAGTAAGCACATAATGTATCACTGAGCCATACCCCTGGCCTATGGAGGCCCATTTTTAACTCTATTGTACTGTTAAGGGGTCTTGTTTCACATTCATCTGATGTAAATATATACATGTATACATATATACATATACACACATATATACATAAAGTTATTTAAAATGCCGAACACAATGAAAGTGATGCAAAAGACCAGCTTGTTATTCAAACTGAACTCTGCTTTAAGGCATGAAAGTGTCAATAATTTTACAAAGACCAAAATGCCAGCCTGCTCCTTCATGGACTTCATTAAAAATGTGAGAAAAAAGTTCCAAAGGAATATTCACTATTTTCCTAGTAAGAAACTAGATTTGAGTTGAGACTTCATTTTGGTTCACTTGGCTGTGACCAAGTGCAGATCGATGACTTGGGTCTGTTACCCACTGGCTCGTCAACTGCGTCCATCCACGCATATTTTATAACGTGCCTTGATGTGTTATTAGCTGTATAAACCACTTGCTACTTCGGCTCTAGAGCTGTATATATTGCATTTATTGGGCGTTCCATACTGCAAAGTAGTTCTCAGAGCTAATGACTGTACTTCTCAGCAGATAGACTGGCAAGAGACTCATTTTGTGAAGGCGCAGACAGAAAACTCGAAAACGTGATTTTTCCTCCACTTTGGGATAATTTGAAAGTGAAGAAGTGATCAGAATAATTACATTCCCCTTATAGCTCAGTACATTTTAGGTGCATTTTGTGATTACTTTTTTTTTTTAAATGCCTTGCTATTTGGGTGATGCAATAATCATGGCAAATTTACATAAAGAAATCAGGAATGATAAAACAGGTTTATTCAAATTTAAGAGAAAATAATTTAAATAACTCTGGATCATAACAAGAGATGAAATGCCTTTTGCCTTGAATATTCAAAGAAGACGCGGATGATAACCTAAGATTTCTCCTTTCTGTGATTACATTATTTGACAATTATGGAAGTGTAATTTCCTGGGAGAGTTGGTTCTGCAATTTTTATCAGAAGAAGCCTACGAGTGAGCCCCCTGCTCTACCACATCTGATTTATGCTATGCCTTTGACTGACTGGCCCTTCACGAGTTTCCTCTGTAACAACGCAATAGGACAGCGCACGTTACAATATTTGTTTCCATGTTCAAGGACGCCTGAACCAACAGGCGTCACCACGCACATCTGTGCCGCCTCTTCTGTATCTACAGCTCGTCCCGCTTGTCACAGTCACAAATCACTTGGTTCATTCAATTAGACACATGTCACTTTGGAGAGCCACTACTTGTCAAACTGTTCTTGGATAAAATTTTAGATGGCAATCAGTTCACCATGGGGACTCAGGTGACCTCACATTTTAAAGTAGCGATTTATAACACAATGATTTTAATTCTTGGCAGTTCAGTTTTTAAATCTGATCTGGTAGTATAATAAAAACCTCCTCTATATTATTCTGGCTTAGAATATGCATTTACATATGTCTATATTGTGTGACCCTACACAATGTCTATATACTTCCTAATCTTTTGGAACACTATATATCCCAACAGTGGTGAATTACCGGAGTCCTGCTAGGGCTCAGTGCCTATTCTCTTCCTATTGCCTTCTAGTCCCTTGGAGAAATCCTGTTGCTAATTGGTTATGAATTTTATATTGTATTTTCATAATAACTAAAACATGCCTAGGACAGTGTTTCCTCAGGTGTGTTTGTGAGGGACTCGTGCGGGAAGATGGAAATATGTGGAAGATGTATGGAATACAATTTTAAAGAATTTATTCAGGAGCGGCTACAAGCACAGTTGGCACATGCCTATGCATTCTGAAAGACCACGATTCAGCGTGGTATTACTCACATCACAGATTGAGACTACCACCACTTCAAATAACACCGATGACTCAGGCGAACCTTCAAGATAACATATGGACTGTTCTTCATGGGTGGGAGTCCCTTTTTCTTTTTTTAAGTTTTAAAGTTTTTTTAGACAGTTCCAAGCTGCATATGCAGCCAAGGATGATCTTCAACCTCTGGTCCCCCTTCCTTCACCTCTTCCCAAGACCTAGAACTTCAAGAGTGTGCTACCAAGCCTGGTTTATTTGGTGATCTGGATGAAACCCTGGGCTGTGTGCCTGCTAGACAAGCCCTGTACCCTGAGCTACACCCCTGCATCCAGAATGTACGCGCTGTGTGTGGTGCTGGAAATACACCCTGTTCCCAACCTTCTGAAATGCAAACTGAAAAAGGAAGGACACCCGGGAAAGGCAGAGAGCTCAACACAGCTGCAAAACCAGGAAAGGTGTGGGGGAGTGTTTCTGTCTTGTTTTTCTTCCAGAGTGATCCGCTCCCTACCTTCCATCATCTCCTCAAGATGAGGCATCAGTGTTTTTAAAAACTGACTTTCCAGTCAGTACACTTCGAAAGTTCCTAATTCTTCCCAATACTCCCATTTTTAAAGAGAGAACAACATCAAAGACTCATCACTCCAGATATGACTGTGGGCCATGAACAGTTAATGGTGTGATAGTCTCAATCCAACACTCCAAGTCTTCCAAAATGTCAAAAGGGATATGAATCAGAAAACACAGACATTTCCTCTAGCTATTCATAGAAGCAGAGTAGAGACTTTTTAGGATGAGAAGTCTTAAGACAGGTTAGAGTTGGTTACCTTATGGCCTTGCTTTTATTTTTTTTCTCTCAAATTATTCATTTATATTTCCCCTAATAGTCACAAAAGCAAGCTACAGTATTTTTGGGGTGACAGTTTTTGTTTTGTTTTTTGTTTTTGTTTTTTTCCTCAATAAAGACTAAACAGAACTCGGGGGGGGGGGCGGCGGGGGGGAGAGAAACTCAGCTAGACACTTGGAGCAGACTAACTGTAGAAGAGTCAAGAATCTACTGGAAGTCTAGTGGTAAAGTCACATGGGTTTTTATCTTTGCTTAAAACAAATCACTTGGTGTCCAGTTTTGGTAACCCTTTCTAAAGCCCGTTGGCACACATGCTTCTGGTAGAATTAGGCACTCACAGATGAATCTGTGGAGAAGACAGATACTCACACAGACAAAGCGATTTTTACCAAAGTCAGCCATTTAGACTCTGAAGGGAAAATCACCGTGACAAAGGCCACAGGAACATTTTAAGACGCAGTAAGAGAATTATGTAATTCCAAGACTTTCATGGCCCTCACATGATCTCTTTATCATTTTTTCTGACTAATTCTACTCCTACAGTGCTCACAGGATAAAAACCTGTTGCAATGTGGTCAGTGGGAGGTTGGACCATGTTAACCGTGAGCCAGAGCTTACCATTCTGAACGTCCAGCACATGATGCTTATCCAACGTCCAGCCACCCATGTTGGAAGCATCCAACTCATAGCCTTGCAAAATGGCAGTCCTCTTTTCCCACAGAGTCAGGTCCAAACACGACTCGTATTCGTAGCCCACAGACACTGTAAGCAAAGCAGATCACAGCTCACTCTCTCAACAGCACAGGAAAAGGACGTTGACGTACGATTTGGAGGGAAATTCACAGTTGTGTTCTGAGATAAAGCTCCATTCATTTATTAAGCAGTTTGTTTATATGTAAGGAGATCTGACCATATGAAAGATAAAAACAACCGCCTCCAAATGTCATTTTATATTGATTTGATAGAAAACAAGTCCCCTCTCCCACATCACTCTTACAAGAGGTTCCCAGCACAATATTAGGTCCAAATTGAGAAACTAGTTAAAAATTATATCAAGTACGTTTGCAGCAAATTGCGATTAGATAAAACCAACTAAAATAATATTAGTTATATAAATAATTAGAACTGTTTAGTTCCTAAGAACTTTCATTATAGAAAATATTTATGGCAATATTCATACATCTCGGGAATAAACTGTAAAATTAATAGGAAATTAATACCAATCCACAATTAGAAGACTTTTCAGAGTTTATAATGAACCAAGGATTTAAAATTTTAGAAAAAAAGGGAAATGTGGTAACTATCTGATTGATGAGAAATAACTCAAATCCAAATTAGATATTAATTTTGGAGAACAAAAAAAAGTCTATTTTTAAGTAAAACTGAAGATAGAGAAATCCATGTTTTCCTTTAGTTGTTGATGCTCTCGGCTGGAGCTCGAAGCTGTACTGGACAGGTCAAGCTTGGATGGTACTGTCCGGTCATTCAGTGAAACCAGTGGCTTGATGTTTTCAGTTCACCCCGCCATGGGCCCTCTGGTCAGAGGAGCCGAGACAACACTGGGATCCAAATTTTGTTTGATATTCTGCTAAACATCATTACGACTGAAACGATCTCACTGTCACATTCAGAAAACATTAACGTGGAGGGGGTACCACAGGGAAAGAGAGAAACAGGAAAACAGCAGGAAGGAGAATGCATACAGTAACCTGAAATTCACAAGATGATTCCATTTAGAAATGCTGACAGTCTTCCGTCTCATCGTATGGGATACCTTCCTTCTCCCAGAGCGGATCAAGAACAATGGGTCTGTGATTTTCCTAGATGGACCTGCTGCCACCATATCTGCTTATCCAGCTACTTGCCACGGGTTCCTGATAATTTCTTTATACTTCTGACCTCCAACCTACGTTTTCAATGCACAGGGCATATCTACAACACTTACCAACTGCTTCCGACAGGCCGTAGACTTTCTGATTATACGCATCCGTCTTATCCCAGATAAAAGTGTAGGCCAGGTTTGGTGAGGCAGGAAACCACTTCTGGAAGAGTCTCCCAACCACGGCTACCATCAGATGGACCTTCATGAGGTTAAATGGTATGACGGCCTGGGTCATGGTGATCTTAAGAACTGACTTGTACCCCGCGGCTCTGGAACTCAGGTAAGAAAGCTTTAAATCCGTTCCTGGAATCGTGGTTTCTTCATGCAGGACCTAGGTTTAAAAGAAGCACAAGCCTCTAACTGGCATCATGGATGCCCAAACTGAGAAGATACAGTGAACAGAACCCAGGGGAACACAGAAAATGGGACACAGCAGGGCCACTATTCACAGACAACATCTGAGCTGTTTTCTTATCCAATAATTATAAACAGCTCAGCTGCCAGTCTAATGTTCTTCTCCAAAAAGCGTCTTGTCACTTATCCTGAGCTAATCACACTCTTCATACAGCTGTTGGGATGGCAGTCACAGCCCATGCCCACTCACTCATCTAGTCCAGGCACTCGGAGATCAGAGCGGACATTCGTACAACCCTTAGCTGGTCCCTTAGAGACTAACCTGAAGTCTATGGCCTCATTAGCCTACCTAGGTCACGTTTGAAAGACAGAATGACAAGGAGAGCTGACTCATGTGGGTTAAATTGTAGTTAATTCCATACACACGTTGAGACGTAATGTAACAACAGCACCTTCTCACGCCTCATTACATATTGAACCACAAAACCACTGATTTTTGATAACATAGTAAATGAGTTAATGTTTTAAAGCTATATGTGCATTTTTCTCAGAGAGTACCTAAAATGCACATATAAGAAAAAATAAATTTTTTGACTGTAAAAAGTTGATTTTGATTTCAGGCTGTAAGAAGTTACTTTTGTTCACATATGGATACCTCTATTATACATTAAATGCATTTTTTTGTTTTGTTTTTGTTTTTTGAGACAGGGTTTCCCTGTGTAGCTTTGCGCCTTTCCTGGAACTCACTCTGTAGCCTAGGCTGGCCTCGCACTCACAGAGATCTGCCTGCCTCTGCCTCCCGAGTGCTGGGATTAAAGGCGTGCACCACCACCGCCCGGCTCATTACATGTATTTTTAACCTTATGTTTAGCTGTCAATGTGACTGGCTCAATCGATGGTAACAAATTTATGGGGTACGAAAAATACCAGATGTCCAACTATTACCTAACCATTTAAAAAAAACATTTGTATAGTATATACAAACTTTTAAAGAGTTTTCTAGAGATTTCTTCTATGGGTGTTCTTACTGGTTTTGTGACGAATAATACATATTTTATAGGCTTATTATGTGTACTGTAGCATGCAAGGCTACCTTTGTTAAGGGTGCCTATCTCACCTCAATTAAAAATGCTTTTTTCCTCAGCAGACGGATACCATTACAAAAATCCACAACTGGTCGACATGCAGAGGACAACTGACCATGGTATCCCCAATGCCAAATAATCCATGTAAGGCTTGGGGGACATCACAGAAGATGGATAGGAAAGACAGTAAGAGCCAGGGCCAGGACATATTTACTATATATATGTGTCAGGAAAACTGCACTCGTGAAATCCAGCAATATAGTTGCCTAAACAAGACCTGAAAAATGACACCACCAACTGACATGCCCAGGTGGATGGGGTAAATCCCACACGGTCCCAACCCTAGTTGCAGAGCTATAGGTAATTAATGGCTGTCGAGGGGGAGAATCAGTCTTTCCAGGAACGAGTCCCCGATTAGTTATCCAATCCCAAGCAGACAGCCATAAATACATACACATATGTATGAGCAATGCCAAATAGACTCATTTAGCTTATTTTTACATTTTGGAAGAAGTGGGGACATAGTTGGGATTGGAGAGGAAGAGAGAGGAGCGGAAATGATGTATTCATATATGAAATCCTAATAAATAAATAATAAATAATAAGTCAACAAATAAAGTAACCTGTCTGAAACCAAGCATGTCCTCTACCACGAATCAGATGGTCTTCCTGAAGGTTAGAATATATATCACTATATCCACTAAAAGCTCAGTCCGAAATGACTGCCTTTCCTGAGATAAGAATCTTGGAAGAAAGAGTGCTCACTCTCTCTCTCAGGCAGGACAATTAGGAATGGCGTACACAGATTTGCCGCCTCCCGATTTTAATTTCACATTACAGTAAAACTCCAGATACTATGGACGTGACCATCAGTCTGTAGGATAACCAAACAGAGCTGGAAGTGGGCACAACGGAATGGACTAAACCAGCTTCCAGTGTGGTCCGTGAAGCTGCTGGTGCCAAGAGGGAAGTGATGAGGGACAATGGATTACGAAGGCACAGCATGTCGGTGTTGTACGGTTGGGGTCTTCACTCACTAGGATGACTGGCTTCAGTCACGGAGCTGTCTTAAGGAAGACAGTTTATGGACACACCGAACCTTTCTAGTTTATTATGTATGTATGTATGTATGTATGTATGTATGTATGTATGTATGTATGTATTTTGGTTTTTTTTGAGACAGGATTTCTCTATGTAGTTTTGGTGCCTGTCCTGGATCTCACTCTGTAGACCAGGCCGGCCTCGAACTCACAGGGATCGGCCTGGCTCTGCCTCCCGGGTGCTGGGATTAAAGGCGTGCGCCACCACCACCACCATCACCACCTGGCTATTTATTTTTATCCTCCCACCCCATCCACTCAGAAACTCCTTCAAGCTCTCCTCCGTCCAAGAAAAGCACGATAGGATGAGAAGTGGACAATCCAAAGGGAACTCATTGTACTGTGACGGGATGAAATGTCAACGCGTTAGCTTGAAAAACAGATTTCTGTGACTCCCGAGTGGCCCAGATAATATGATATCTTTCCTCTTCATTTATTTTCAGAATAATTTCCCGTACATTTGATTGTCTTTCTTACTTGCAAGGGAATTAATTAATGACTACTTCCTGTGACCTGCTAGAGCTGTTTCTCTGTTTCAAAATATCATGTTATTCTTAATGTTAATAACCGATTACGGTCTCTGCCATCATTAGCCTCCTTCCACGGAACAAATATCTGTAATTTAGTTCACGAAAGCGACCATTTCTCCTGTGTAATTTAACCTGACCATGTTACATTTTATTACTGGGAAATATAAATCCTGCCCAAATGGGAAAACACACTCTGAAGTCTGCTTGTGGCAGCTGCATTGTCTGCCGGCCCCATTCTTGACCCCGAGAAACACTCAGGAACGACATCCTGCACGTGACCCCCTGTATCCATCTGTTGTGCTCCCTTGCTGCTGTTTCTACCCTCTGTTTATAGCTAAGTCCACTGGATACCTGAGCCCTGGCCAGACAGACATGCAAACCAAGGAAGCCAAGCTTGTTCATTATGTCTGTTTCTGGTCAGCTATGTATTTTGTGACCTGAGTTAGCCCGACCCTTGGTCCCATACTGCCAAAGGATTCAAAGTCTCCCCTGGATGGATTTTTCTTCTGCCTCTTTCCTTCCCCATTTAAATGATTTTCCTGTGTTGGTTATTTTTGTTTTGAGGTTGACTCATTGATCCTGTGTATGGGCGGGGTGGGTGGGTGCGCATGGAGGTCAGAGGCCAGTCTGAGGGGGTTGGTTCTTGCCTTCTACCTGTGCGGGTCCTGAGGAATCAAACACAGGTCACCAGCTCTACCTACTGAGCCACACCACCAATTCCTACACATCAGGACTCTTGTTGATGACTCTGCTGCAGCTACTCATTTTTTTTCCCACTCTGCTCTCCTCCCTCTTCTGTCTCTGCAGGGACAACCCCCTCAGCAATGCTGTTTCTGGTTTCCTTAAGGGACCGCCCTCTCTCGTGAACTTCCTGTTCTTCATTTAAATATCTGCTCCATTGACAACGACAGGGTTTAAGTCTTAGCCATCTTTTTTTTTTTTTTTTTTTTTTTTTTTTTTTTTTTTTTTTTAAATCGAGACAGGGTTTCTCTGTATAGTTTTGGTGCCTGTCCTGGAACTCACTCTGTAGCCCAGGCTGGCCTCCAACTCGCAGAGATCCACCTGGCTCTGCCTCTCGAGTGCTGGGATTAAAGGCGTGCGCCACCACCGCCTGGCAACTCTTAGTCATCTTTTAATCCTTGTTGAGCACTCTGTATGTCACAGGCACTGAGTGGATGTTTACTAAATGCTTGCCTACTGTGTGTTAAAATAGCAGAAGGACTGCAGACATCCACGGGCCTGTTGCCTAGTGGAGACACATCTCTGTGAGTTAATTGCATTAGAAATCTGTCAAGCCCTGGACGGACACTGCTTCTGACTAGGGCTGCTTTGGAACAAAGAAGTTCTGAGTTACAAGGTGGACGCCGAGAAGGAAGTATCAAGTTGAATAAGGTCACAGTGAAGTTCTCTGCGCATCCGCTCAGAGTTCACTTGGCTATTAAACAAGCCCCCTGCCCCCAATGCCATTCCCACAGGGTATTTGCCCGAGAGCCTTTTTCTAACTATGCATTTCTGGATCACCTCTTGTGATCTCTGTTTGCACTTCCCTCATAGGCTGTCTGGTCCATGTTTTAAGTGTATGCATGAGTTGGACTCCCAGGATTCCTATCCTCAATTTCAATCCCTTCCTGGACTCACTCTCTCAAAGTTTCCACTGACATGTCACTTTGTCAGAGAGACCTTTTCCAACTACACTGTATAAGCATCCCACCTCGACTCACTTTACCCTACTTTATACGTTTTAATAAGCCTTACCAGAATTTGAATCATATTAATTGTTTAGTTTCTTCACTCGTTTTGGTTGGTAAGCTCACTGAGAGGTGGCGCTCTGTCTGGTTGGTTCCTATTTGCAATGACTGCTACAGAGTAAGTATTTCATTCGTGTCTGATGAAGGCATGTGACAAACTTTTAAAGATTTATGCTATTCTTATTATTGTAATTATTATTATGGATGTAGTACTGAGGATTGAACCTAGAATCACACTTGCTAGGCAAGTTCTTTACCCATGAGCGATGTCCCCAGGCCCCTGTACTACCTTTTGCTGTATTTTAAATGATTTATTTTCAAATGTTTACATATGTGTACATTTACCATACGTGTGAAGGTGCCGTGGGAGGCCAGAAGGGGGAGCTGGATTCCCTGGAGATGGAGTTACAGGTGGTAGGGATTGGTCTGACACAGTGCTGGGAACTGAACTCTGGTCCTCGGGGAGAGCAGCTGCGCCATCTCTCCAGCCCTATCTACTTTTTATTTTGAGACAGGGTCTCACTAGGTTGTCCAAGGTGGCTCCGAATTCATTCTGTAGCCCAGGACCTGAAATGCTCCTACCTCAGCCTCCTGCATGGCTGGAATTATAGGCCTGTACCATTGGCCTGGCCTTGAACCATTTAGTTTTACTTTGCATTTTAGCAGAAGGTTAATTTCTATTGTACCTAACATCCTACCTTTAAGATTTGAAAGTTATTTCTAAACACAGGGGAAGGAAACAATCTCTAGCTATTTCCATAGATAAAATGAGTATTTAATATGACTATTTCTTTAAAAGTTAGGTATTTTATTCCCGTGGAGACCAGCATCCTATGAAACACAAATTATTAGACTTTAAAACATGATAACTAAATTTTTTAGATAATACCTTTAGAAAGCTACTGTTTCCTGTCAGAAATCACCTCTCCTAAGTCGTTTTTCTACTCTAGCACACATACCACACGCTACAGAAACAGGATGGCACTAGAATCCTGCGACTGTGAAAATATAATTCTTTGGCCACCTGTGACTAGAAATGCCCCTTGTGATGATCCTGCCAGCCGTAAACAGTACCTGTGTCTCGGGGATGATGGGGCTGTCTTCCGGGGAGGATCTGTAGAAGGTGGACAGGGGTGATGATACAATGATGGGACTCGGCCTCACGAACCCACTGAGATCACAGCTGGGAATGTCGTTCTCTTCTTTCTTCATGACAAGTGTATCCATCACATAAAAGACGTTCCAGGGGATCCACACGGTGTGGTACTGAGTGAGGAACGGGGAGCGCTCAAACACCAGAGTCAGAGAAGCGCCGCCATTGGCCACCAAGTCAAACCTAGAACAGACAAGGCACACTTGGTGAGCTGTCATCATACAATGCCTGACTAACTTAGTGAGTTGTCACCATACAATGACTAACTAACTTAGTGACTTGTCACCATACAATAACTAACTAACTTAGAGGGTTGTTATCATACAATAACTAACTAACTTAGTAAGTTGTCATCATACAATAACTAACTAACTTAGAGGGTTGTTATCATACCACAACTAACTAACTTAGTGAGCTGTCACCATACAATGACTAACTAACTTAGTGAGTTGTCACCAGACAATAACTAACTAACTTAGTGAGCTGTCACCATACAATGACTAACTTATTGAGTTGTCACCATACAATAACTAACTAACTTAGTGAGTTGTCATCATACAATAACTAACTAATTTAGTGAGTTGCCACCAAAAAAAAAAAAAAAAAAAAAGCTAACACTCTCAGGTTAAGATGATTCAGAGAGACAATAATCTTTTTTCCTAATTTTCATATGAAATATTTTCAAGTCTATTACAGAGCCAGTCCTCACACATCCCTTTTCTAGTCACCGATTTATCTATTTGCAGTCCCCTAAACTTCCTATCTATTCTTTGGAACATCACACATCCCTTTTCTAGTCACCGATTTATCTATTTGCAGTCTCCTAAACTTCCTATCTATTCTTTGGAACCATCTGGACTTAAGTTACAGACACCAAGAAACATCACCCATAAATATTTCAACATGAATTTTCAAAGACAAAAAACAGTCTCCGACAAAAACCACAATCCTGTGTCACGCCTCAGAAAATGGGATGAACTTTTATAGCATACGACTACATGACTTGCAATCTCTGTCTCTTGCACCGTCCCGGGTTTTTAAGAGTCTGAGAGTTGTTGCTTTTCTATTAAAAAAAAAAAAGACTATAAAACATGATGGGTGATGGATGAATGCCCAGTCTTATGCGTAAAGTACTTCAAACAGAGACCAAGGGATGCGACGGACTCACATTCCATCCTGGCGGGTAATAGTGTAGCCGTATTCTGAGTAATGTAAAAACGAGACGTTGACGCCAATAAGGGGCGTTCCATCAGCAGTTAGAACTTGGCCTCTGATGACGGATGCAAGGCTGTGGGGGAAATGGACGAGACTTTGAATGAATCTCTGCCTTCCCAGGACAACATCTTCATGACTTAACAGACAATTCAGACAAAAGATAAGATATCACTCTCAAACACAATCAAACGCTATTCACAAAAACCAGACCTGAAACACACCAAGAAAATATTCCTCTTAATTCAGTGTAATCTACTTCTTTAAATGCCTGGTGCTTACCCTGAATTTTAATTTGTTGCAATCGGTTTTTTGGAGCGTTACCAAGACTAATAATTTAAGAGATGAATTTTAAAAATGATAAATGATGCTTCTTTCCATAGATCATATATATGGTGTACTTGAAGAAAAGTATACTTTCCAATTAATTCTGGGGCAATCTGTAAATCTGCTGGGACCACACAGTACAAGATTTAAGGGGGCAATAAGGAACATGTGTGCAACCAACTCCTAATCTGCTGCTGGGTCTCAGTGCATTAATGCTGTGCAATGACTGCAGACCCAGGAGTTCGGTGTAAATCATCGTCTTTCACTCAGCGAGACGCGAGACACCTGCTTTCAGTTACTGGTTGATTTTCAGGTCATTACTGCTCTGTGGAGCACCAGTAGAAGAGCTTATGCAATCTCACTGCCATGCCGTTAGCAGCTCCATTACATTAATTCATAATTCATATTATTTAGTGGGCTCAGCTAAAAAAAAAGTGCACTTCTGTTTTGCCTTTTGGGGTCTTTTCATCGTGCCTTCTGTGATGTTTCCAACCGCGCTCGCAAAAATCAACTGGTTAAATGAAGATTTATTGACTCCTTAACGGAATGTCCTGTTCCGTCTCAGGTATTTGAAATTGACAAAGTATGTGAACTGTGTCAAAAATGCTTGAAACGAGAAGTTTGATGAAGAATTTTCCGAAAAGGAAAAACTATATATATAAAAGCAATTTTCTCAAATACGCACTCATCGGCATTTCACAGAAAGTGCACAGAACGGTTCTCACGACCCTTACGAATCTGTATAAGGGAAGCAAGCATTAACCTCTTATTGAAAGGACTTTCTCCAGGGAGCACGTGGGTGCTATCCGATCCAATCAGGAAACTGATGCGGTCATAGAAGGACTTGGCAGCCTGCTGAGATGGTGTCTGTAGACTTTGGCTAATGATATCCTGAGGATCAGGCAAGCCTCGGCAGTAGGGCTGATTTTGGCAGGAACTTTGTAGGCAGCAATCAGGATCCATGCAGTCAACGAGTCCATCTGCAGAGAGAGCAGCAAGCCAGTTAGACGGATCTGCTCCTGGTGCCTGCTCCTTGCACCGTGGTATACAGTTGACTCCTGTCTATTGGTGCGTTTGTTCCTTGTCAATTGATTTGCCACTCCGTATATGACAGTGATCTCTATGAGGCATCCTTTTTGAAGAAATACAGAAGAGATACAGATCGAATATGGGCATCTGCTTTTACAGAAAGTAAAGATCTAGCCTGAGGATGGTTGAAAGTAATCATGTAACATTTATTCTGAGTGAGGAATATGCATGACTAATTAGAACACCTTATTACAGGAAGGAATCAGGACAAGGTGTAAACACAATATTGGAACCTTCTTTGTTCTAGAGAAATGCACAGGACTTCCCATACCAAGCACATACAGAAAACAGATAGGTACCCATGAAGCTCTAAAAATTAGGAAAAGTACTGCAAAGCAGGAAGGTGCTAACATAAAATGGGTGGGATTAGCCAGCCATCTCCCACAGAAATACATCTCCTAAGAAGGGTAAAGTACGTTCTAGAGGGAAGCAAGGCATTTTTCAAATTTAAAGTAGGAACTTGATCTTCTAATCTGTTTTCCCTAAAATGCAGTATTATCAAAACAAAAGAACAAAACCATGGCAAGTGCAAATTAGTCATGACAATGGAGGTTTTATATATATATATATAAATCTGAGCTGGGTGGTGGTGGCACGCACCTTTGATCCTAGTACTTGGGAGGCACAGGCAGGCGGATCTACAGAGCAAGTTCTAGGACAGCCAGGGCTACACAGAGAAACCCTGTCTCGAAAAACAGAAACAGAAACAACAACAACAAAAACAAAAAACTAAAACAAAACAAAACAAAAAATCAGGCATGAAGCACAGACCTATGGTATTCACGACATAAAGGAGTATGGATACAGTTACCAGTGTCTTCTCCAAGAATATTACGAAGGAGCATTTGGTGGCTCATGGTCATGTACCACATGGCACATTACTTACATGTTATTTCTCTTAACATGTAAGTCAGTGGTCTCGACAGACCTGGGCTACTGCCTACTAATGCTGCATGCTTACCCAGGGCTGCATGTGATACAACATCAAGCACATAATATGTAACAGTGACCATAGATGATTATGCTGCTAGTTTATTATTGGTTATACTATATCATTTGCCATCACTTTAGAGTATAGTCCTTCCTATTAATGAAAAGGTTACTTTAAACGATGTGGTGACATGTTATGACAACAGGACCATCACACATCCCATGGTCACTCTGACCCTAACCCTAACCCAAGGCAAGTGACTGCCTTTCATGATGTCCAGGTTGGTGTAAGACATTCTGATGTCTGCGCAGTGATCAAATGGTTGGGCGATGCACTTCTCAGAATGAATCTCCACCATGAAGTGAGGTATGAATGTACGCTGTGTGAGGCCTATCACCAGCCATGTGATCTGTCAGTGGCTGTCAATCAACGTCAATCCTTAAAGTGTTTATTCACCAGCTAAATACATAAAACTGGACCTGCATGGTTAACTGCTTCTCTTAGAATAGACTAATAAGAAAATAGCTTGAAGACACCAAACACCCTTGGGTATTTTAAAATCTTTACACGTAAGTAGCAGACTGTAATGTGGCCTTATGGAAAACTCAGATGAAAATATTTAAATGGTGTCTATGTTTTAATTATACAAATAAGAAGAACTTTCAGTTTTTAAAAACTATCCTCGTGATTTATTTGCTTTATATACCATACTTAGTTGGCTCTTTCATTGTCTGATGGCAAACACACAAAAGGAAGTAAGTGTATTGATGGGAAGACAGTGGGAGAAGGTGCCTGCCACCAGGGTTTGCGACCTGAGTTTGATCCCTAAGACCCTCATGGTGGGAAGGAGAGAACTAACGCCTGCCTGTTGACCTCTGACCTTCCCAAGCCTGCTGTAGCACATGTGTACCCTTCACACACACACACAGACACACACACAGACACACACACAGACACATACATACACACACAGACACACACACACTGTACTAAACATCCTTTTACAAAAGAAATAGACTAAATCGAATTAAGTTTCCAGTCCAGGAGGTCTACAGCAACACAGTAAAGTTAAGAAACAAGAGATGGAGTGACCTTTAGTCACTCTGTCCACTTGAAGGAGAATATGGCAAGCATTGGGTTTACTCCTCCCACTCTCCTCCCTCCGCCCTCTCTAAATTCTCACTTCAGTATTTTAGCTCTTTCAACACTTAGACCATGCGCACATGCACTCCTTCACTGTGGTTCAGAAATTTCAGGGAACTTAAAGTGTCAGGATGACTTTAAGGAGCCACCTGAAGAGACTCTCTGTCCCCAGTGTCCACTGGGATGAGCAAGGCTGTGAGGCTAGAATGGCTGAAGTCATCTTTCTGCCTCCACAAGACTTAACTGGAAATCAGTCCATCTCAGAAAAAGCAGAAGTCAAAAGCTTGGGTAAAACCCAACAGGTCACATCCACAGCAGCCTCCATAGGGTCTTTTTGTAAGCTGCATTGGACCTTCTGGGCTTCTCAGGTCTCATTCCTTTTTACTTTAAGTCTATTTGGGTTGGACTTTTCTTAATTCATTGAAACGGAAAGAAACAGTTTCCATAGATAGCAACTAAAATTCTCTTCATTATTTCCTTTGATGTTGGGGGAAACATGTTTAATAAGGGGTACTTGGCTTAGGATGTTGGTGTCTTTTTATATATTTTAAATGCTTGTGATAATTTCTATCCACATAGAAATGAATGGGTCTGAATTTTTGATGAGAGATATTACATATTTTTCCTTATGGCTGACATTTTTATGTAGATGTTGCATATTCCTAAGGTCATGGGTTGCTGATTATTTGAAGCAGCATGCTTATTTCTTTGACAAAAATCTAAAACTATGTGTTGAGGTAATCAAATGATACTGAGCTTTGAAATTTCATATAAATTTATCAAAATATTTCCTTCTGGCTGAAAAGCCATAAAAATGAAAAATGTCTAAATATTTCTTGATATTTCAAGTGGAAGAAAGATGAGGCCATGCTGTGGCCCTATTCTTCACAAGGATATATTATAATAATAGTGTAAGAGATAGGCTTTCTTCCCCCCTCCATTTCTCTTGAAACAGAAAAATAGTTTTCAAGACTGAGTTCTCTCAAGCAAGAGATGATTGGCCTATTGATTCAATACCATTTTTGGCTTCAAAAACCAAAATAAAACAACCCCTTAAAAACCATTCTAACCATGAAGTGGTGACTTATAATCTTATGTAGAGTTTTTATGGGGAGTTTTAAATATATATGCTCTACGATCTATTTCATGTAGTTACTCTCTTGGTGAGCAGATTTGGAATGCCACTGCATATGCCTGAGAGAGTAATTAAACACAGCTATTTTATAGTCCTGTAGACTCTCCCTTAAAACCATTCTTTCACAAGGGAAAGTCTTTTCCAATATTATATTTTATCTCTATTAACCTGGCAAATTAAGGGTTAACTGATCCCCACCCCACTTCTCCCCTAGTGTCTTCCCTTAGGCACTCTATGGTACAGTTGCCAAGGAGGAACGCCCAGATTTAGTCATTCATCTTTGTTAGTTTATAAAAAGCAAATGTACATCAGGCATGTAGTCTGCAGGTCATGAAACTGCATGAGATTGACACCTTCTGAACTAATCAGTTGGAAATGCATTTTTACAAGCCTCTCTGCTAACATCCATCAGAGAAGAAATCTCATTTCAACAGGCGAGATGCAGGGACACACTGTTTGTTACTTTTTCTGCAGAGTTTATCAGTAACTTGCCCAAGCAAGTGACGGATGGTTATGAATCTGGCTTCCTATAACTTGAGAAAACATTTTTCACTCTTTGTCTGCACTCACAGTAGCGAGGCCTGTCCAGTACTACAACTAAGTTGATTACCCACTTGCCCAAACGTATAGCGGAGCAAAATTGTCTCCGTGGAATAGCTTCTCCAAATCATTTTGGGATGCCATTATAGTCTAAAGAATGTTATGTTGGCTTACATTTAGCCTAGAATAGAAGCCATATCTAATAACATTAATCATAAAAAAACTAAAGATCAGAAAATTTCAAAGCTCATTGAATAGCAACCTTGATTATTAGTCAGGAGTCTTTGCTTTAGGTTGCATTATAAGCGACACTATGATATAAAGTAGATATATAATTTATGCTCTCCTCCACTCGATTCTTAACATTATTGCTTTAGCTATATTCTGGCCATATTTTACACATTCTTGTCTTTCCTGAGGCATGTTCAATCGGTCTTTAATAGTGGTTAGCAAACTTATTTTATAGATTGCCAAATAGCGGGTATTTTAGGTTTTGTGAACCATGTCACTATGAAATGGTCCCTGCAAAAGAGATCTGACAATAGATTAATGGATGAATGCAATCACAGCATTTCAATAAAACTTTACTTACAAATATCAGCCTGTGGCCACAACGGCCAACCTCAGGTCTTGCCTCCAGCTTTCTACCCTGTCCTATTTTTATAACATCTTAAATCACTTTCTATCACTCTTGTTATATTTTTCGGTCAGATTTAATCAGCACACCTTTGGTCAAATTAAAACTCGAACCCCAAGCTTTCCTAGAGTTCCTCTGATGGTGACTTTGTTTTGTTTGTCCACACTCACATTTTCTTCTTTGAAGCATGGTCATTTTATTTATTTTAAACCTTGTAATTTACTGATTGGAAAAGCAATACAAACCTCCTATTTTCCTTAAAGATAATTATCATTATCGTCATCACCCACGACAAGGTCTAAATCCCGAGGCAGTATTGTGGTCGTGAGAGTTTATCAGTGTATCATGCACTGTTCATGACTCTTCCTAGTAAACATTTGGCAACCTGCGTGGGGCTCCTTTCTGCACTATGGAACTATGGGACATGACTTCCAGCACATTCTTGGTCTATGGGAATCAGTGCTGTATGGGTGTCTTAAGGTTCAGTTCATATCCTTTTCATGCTATTGACTCCAGTGTGATCATTTTTTGTCCTACAAAAAACCTGCCTTCTAGACATGTTTAGCTGCATATTATACAGGCATCTGAAGCCTATCATGCCTCATCCACCACATCTTTGCCCTCTTCTCTGGACTTGTCCATTCCCCTGTGCTTCCAATGTCAATCCACTTCAATCTACCTACATCACTTTTGCTTTAAAAAATTGTGTTTATTATTTATTTATTTATTTATACAATAGTACAGTTCTTTATTTATGTGTGTGTACATGTGCATATGTGTACATGCATGCAGGTGCCTGCTGTGGCCAGAATAGTGTGCCGGACACTCTGGAGCTGGAGTTCAAGGTGGTTGTGAGCCGCCCAATGTGAGTTCTGGGTAGCAAGCTCTCCTTCTCTGAAAGAGAAGAATGTTCTCCTAATCACCGGGCCATCTCTCCAGCCACAGCTTCTCTCTCTACACCCAAAGTAGACGCCTGAAGTCCATTCATGACTTCTCCCTTCCTTTTCCTCTGTACCTACTCCAACTTGAGTTCTTCCTTTGCTTCACTTTAACCATCACCTGAATGAGTTGAGTATATGTCTCCCAAACTATTCTTTACGCCATCTTGGTTTCCGTGCACACTCGCATGCCTCTCTCTGCCTCTCTCTCTCTCTCTCTCTCTCTCTCTCTCTCTCTCTCTCTCTCTCTCTCTCTCTCTCTCTCTCTCTCTGTACTATATGTGAGCGCTCATTGGCTCACTGAGTAGATTAGGTTGTCTGGCCACATGTTTTTCCCTCCCCAGTGGGATGACACGCATGCACTACTATACTTGTCTTAAAAAAATTTTTTTTTTTTTTAACAAGTGCTCTAGAGATCAAACTCTGGTCCTTGGCTTTGCAGGGAAGAACTTTATCTAAACAAGTCAAAATATGCTCAGAAATGCCCTCTGGTTTTCCTTTACCATTCTTTTCCCTCCCTCAGACACTATCTATACCTCGAGTTCTTGGATGTTTTACACCGCAATAGTTACTTAAAAGTGTTGCTCATTAGTTGGGTATTAAGAAAGCCATTATATGGAAACACATGAACTATGAACCAATGGCTGAGGGGTCACCAACTGGATCAGGCCCTCTGGATAAGTGAGACAGTTGATTGGCTTGATCTGTTTGGGAGGCATCCAGGCAGTGGGACCAGGTCCTGTGCTCATTGTATGAGTTGGCTGTTGGAAACCTGGGGCCTATGCAGGATCGCTTGGCTCGGCCTGGGAGGAGGGGACTGGACCTGCCTGGACTGAGTCTTCCAGGTTGATCTCAGTCCTCGGGGGAGGCTTTGCCCTGGAGGAGGTGGGAATAGGGGGTGGGCTGGGGGAAAGGTGAGGGGGGTCGGAGGGGGGAATAAAGGGAATCCGTGGCTGATATGTAGAACTGAATTGTATTGCAAAATAAAAATAAAAATTAAAAAAAGAAAGCCATTATAAAAAATATCAGAAGAAACTACGACACATATATAAGTCTATGTATAATCCTATAAGGCTCTTGTTCAGAAACCGCAGGTAGAGTTTATGAACAAAAGAGCTAAACTTCACAAAACATTTACTTTGTATTAGTTGAAAAAAAAAATGTCCGCCTGACAAAAGATACCACAAATTGCAGAGTCAAAAGGTGAGTAAAAATCCTGGGTAAAATATGAATGATACACCCGGCAGAGAATTAGTGGACTGGAACAAGAGGTTCGAGGGGAAACCTCAAAGAGAAAATGCGAAGCAACTCAATAGGAAAAACCAAGAAAGAGAAATAAGTATGCAATTCTCAGAATAAATATCAAGGAACAAGAAATAAAAACACAAAAGGCAGAGAACAAGGCAGACAGATCATCATTAACCTGGGCTGGGCCTGCATCTCAGTAGCAGAAGGTCCAATGTACAGAAAGCCCCTGGGTTTCAACCATAGCACAACAGGGAAAAAATATTATCAGTCTAAGTAGTAATTAGAGATACACACTAAAATAATAAAACAGGGACATTTCCATTCATCAGAAAAAGGTTCCGTGTTTCACTTTGTTGGACAATTTCATTTATGTACAATGATTATGTACAGAGTGTGACCATGGGCAAGTAACAATCTCACACCAATAAAATGTACAGTGGTTGGGACCTACGTGCAAGGCAACAGAGGAGCAGCTATAAAAATGAAAACCTAAAATGTGCCTTTACCGCACAATTTCCTTTCTAAAATTCTATCCTAAAGAAAAATGTTTATTTACACACACGTGCACACAAATTCACTGCACAAAATTCACCACACACACACACACACACACACACACACACACACAAATTCACCACACATTTCCTATGTATCAGGAGGAAAGTAGCAACAACAGTAACCCAGTTACTAACAATGTGTTAGCAGTCACATTAATCAGTACATCATGGTAACTGAATCTCTTATCTAAAGTAGGAACCAACTGCCTTCCAAACCAATTCTCATCTCTCCCAAGTCACTATTCTACCAGGACACTGCAATGCCTAGAGATTTCCAGTGCCACTCTATGTTCTGATAATATCAGGAGTCTCTGGGAGGAAGTACTTAATGATCTTTGATGGTTCTGTTTGCCTTTAACCTTTTTCCCCCTCTCTTACCAATGTGATTACCCACCATTTTATTTACTTAGCTTGTATCTTAAAACTTGCTTCAGTGGCCTCTGAAATCTGGAGGCGCCTGTAAGAAGGGACTCCACGTCGACTTCACGGAGTGGAGATCGCTGTCAGTGACCTTCTCAAGAGGAAAGGAGTGCCCTTAGCTTCCGAAGGCCACAGCTACCCAGTGCACATGGCAGCAGTTTGAAACTTAAAAAGACACAGCTACTTCCTACGAATGCACAGGTGCTCAGAGCGACTAAGGACGCATGGCTCCGTGTGTTCTACTAGCGGCCCCTTCGTCCCGCTCCATCTGAAGCTCCTGTCCATTGCTTGAACATCTGAGAGCCACTGTGTCTGAAGGACAACAGGAAAGGAAGGGCCCAGGAAGGCAAGGACTGGTACCCTGGTGGTGAGAGTAGGAGTTCAGGGCTCTTTATAATCAGTGGTGATGGAGCGCGCCACATTGGGGAAAGCAAGGTAGCCGGAACTAGGAGAAAAACACTGGCCAAGGAAGATGTTTAGTTATTGCCCTGTATGCAGCTGTTTTAGTGTAAACATTTATTTATTTTTAATCAGTGTATATTCATTGTACACTGTGATGGGCTCCATAAGGACGTTTTTATATAAATCTATCACATACTTGGACCACACTTAAACCCTTCCGCTTCCGGGGATGGTAAGCCATTTCCCCTGTCTTTTACAAAGACTGTGTTCGAACTAGACAAGAGCACGCATATATATATATATTTTCTTAAATTCTGACCAGAGCCAAATCAGCCTCTTCACCCGCTCCTTCTCTTTAGTTCCTTAACCTGCCAGGCACCCAGGTTACCACCTCACGATAGGAGGAAGCCGGCCCTGAGGTTCTGTCTTTGAAGAACAACAAAATTAGGTTAGGGACAGGCATGGAAATTATGTGAGATAAGGAGAGAATTCACAAGAGGTGTTCTATTGGCTCAGATTTTCCCTCAGAGAGGGAAGTCTAGCGATAGTGGAGTTTCATGCTAATAAGAATAAACAAAGGGGGAATGAGGCCAATTCACAGCTGATAAATTTTTGAGGAAAAGGAAAAAACCTCCTTGGCTGATAATAATACCAAAGAGTTGATTAGCCCCTAAATTACTCTGCCTGGTCTCTACAGACTTGGCCCCGCAGTTTGCATCCCTCCGAGAGCCAGGAGGACCTCCTCCTCCTCAATGCAATCTTC
The DNA here is from genome assembly GCF_949786415.1 of Peromyscus eremicus. NCBI lineage: Eukaryota > Metazoa > Chordata > Mammalia > Rodentia > Cricetidae > Peromyscus > Peromyscus eremicus. The sequence goes on from NC_081433.1 coordinate 38,645,829, forward strand.
TCTCAGACGACAGAAATCTGAAGTGCATGATCAAGGAGAAAGAGACTCTCCTCCTCCCCTGGCACCGGAGACAATGGGCTTGGCACTCTTTGGGGGAAAGCAAGAAGTTAGGTCGCCATCTGGGCTACGTCTCAGAGAGGATTAATGTTGCCAGTTCTGTAAGCACGTGATCTTGAGGAGTTTGGGCAACAAGGTATTATCAGCTACGAGAGCTGTGAGGGTTAGGGACTCCTGGAATCCATAAGGGGCGCGGGTGGGGGGACGGAGAGGGGGAGGGTAAAGAAGGCTTTTATGGAGAGTTACTGGCTCATCTTGATAGCCAAGGAAAATGACACAGGGAGATGGTGGGGTGGTCTATGAGAAAGTTAAAAGGGAGGTCCTCAGCTCCTCGCCAGGAAGACCAGACACATGTAGCCCATGGTGGACCAGGGTACATGGCTGCAGAGGGATACCCGCCCAGGTCATGGGGAAGAGAATTGGGCCCACTCCACATGACTTCTCTGACACCCTTCTATGACTAGTCAAGACAAGCACTCAGGAAACCAAAGAAGGAAAATCAGGGCAACAATGGCTGCAACACGCTGAGCAATCTACACATCTTTTTCTCTTAGAACTTTCGAAACCTCTTTTGGTTCTGTTTTGTAGGTGAGAGGTGAAGAGGTACAGATCTGGTTGAAGGCCACGTTAGTAGTCTGTGGCAGTGAAGATCTGCCTGCCTCTGAAAGCTGCACTCTCTACCGACACTACTGTCCAGGAGGAAGACCTTCCAGAGGAGAGAAACAAGCCACCAAGAAGGTGATCTCCGACTCACACAGCAACTCCACCTGCTACCAATTCACTCCTCACGGTTTGTCAAAATTAAACAGCTGTCAGGGGCAAGTATTCCATCACCAACTCCCACTCTCTGTTCTCTGAAATTAAAATACAATAGCATGGGGGATGTGCTCAGAGGGGAGAATAATTATTCCTAGCCGAAGGCTTAAATTGGGTGGAATATTGCAATCCTTTTATAGGGGTGTAAAGTTAAGGATAAAAAGACAGTGGAATTCAGCTTCAAGGGAACTGTTCTCTGTTGCTGTCTTTTTTTTTTCCCCTCCCCTACCAATGTCTTTCAACAGAAGAGCTTGAAAAATGCCTGGCATCTTCTGGCTTGTTTAGTTATTAAAATACTGCTGTAGCACTCCCAATGCACAGCATCCTGAATACCATTGTTGAGGGGGAGAGCCACCCGGGAACGAGAAAAGGGAATGGAGAACAATGGACGTTATACAGTAGCTCCGTTACCTTGCCTTTTCCATGAACGATAATCATCAGGCATTCGTTTCAGGAAAATCGGGGAGCGCCATCAATCCATCAACTCTCATGCATTTTCAATCAATCTAATCTTTAGGGATCTGTTTGTTCTTTTCTTCTTCTCAACGGATAACTATGTAGTCACTGTAACTTACGAACCGAGGCTCTGGGGTACAACTTGTTCTCAGGCTCAGGCTCCCTTACCTCCTTCATTGTCCTTGCCGTCTGTGCACAGAGTCTCCATGGCTACGTCACAGCCTGCTCCTCTCCACCCTGGCTGGCAAACACAATGCCAGCCGTTTTGGTCCAGTGTACATCTCCCATTGCTGTTGCACAAACCGGGGCAACCCTCTGTCAAGACAAGCAAGGAAGAGAAAACAGTGATTTGAGTACTGAAAGCGTTTGTAGCTGAAAGAAACAGATACGGGACACTTAGTGGGAACAGGCCTTTATAAACAGCGCAGAGACTGTAATTGCACATGGATAGAAGCAGCAACGTTATCCAAGGAATCTAATTCTTATCCAAGTGGCATCTTTGATTGGCCTGACCCTTGAGACACCACTTACCTGTGTAGGACAGAAATATATGCAATGACCCACTAAATAGCTTCAGGCCAGACAAAATTAACTTGATATTCCCACCCGCCCCCTTTCACAAAGCAACAAGGTATAGTGTAGGGTTTGGAAAAGCGCCTCAGGATAATAATTTCAGAATCCCCTGTTCCAATTTTTAATCTGTTGCAAACATTGCTAGAAGTTTCTTAGGACACGACTCCTTAAAGCACCTTGTTGCTTTAAAAAAAAACCTCCCCTAAATTCAAGAGCATGAGCGTGGACATGGGTTTATGAATGATGTTAAAAAGAGAGCATTAATTTTATCTGGCCTCAGAGTTGCCGAATATTCATGTGAAATTACAGTGTATTAAATAACTGCACAAAGTATAGGTCAGTATTAATGACCATACTTTATGCCAAGAGTACATTCCTTTCCACAGAGTAAGCGAAGCCCAGGAGAGAGGGAAGCGGCTTTAGCGTCTATTCTAACGAATAGTAGGGTTCAGGCTGCATACGGATGGGACAGGACCGACAGGATTTCCAACTAAATGTAAGAGCTGTGCATATCTGATTACTTAGGACGGACAAAATGAAATACCATAAGGACCACAATAAAACATTGATAGACTGAACAAAAACACGGTAGTGGCGTGCTTCAAGACAGATAGCGAAGAGTGATATTTTGTGACAATCTCCCTAAGGCTTTTATGCTGTTACCTTTGTATCCTATCTTGTCTGCTTTTATGGGCAAGAAGGGAAAATTTGGGAAATAATTAATTTAATATATCCAAAATCGAAAATTGTTTCAGTCTAACATAATTTTTTTTTCCCCCAAAAAACCAAATTTTGTCACTTCCTACCGATGGCAACTGGCATGCAGCCAACATGATCTACTTATGAAAGATGACGCTCAGGTGGATTCTGAAGTCCCTGTGTATGAGTGTGACATGGTACTGACAGACAGCAAGGATTAAATGCTCTAAACTCCTGCAATGACCTGGCTAGTAATCAAGTCTCTTTGGCTAACTAGTAATCATTGGGTATAAAATACATGTAATAAAATACTCGCTCCAGCAACTGGAGTTCGTTACATAGCTCCTTATCAGGAAGATGCCCCACTTGTTTTGGACATAAGATTTAAGGAGCAATCTGGTGTAAGATGTTTAAGTCCGTATTCAAATGATTATTCACGTGTTGGTCTCCGGTGAGGAACTGGAGAAGGAAATATCTCAAAGAGACGTTCTGTTTCTTAAGCTCTTACAATTACAGTCAACAGGAAGACGTCTGTTTTGACAATCTAACAACCTTGTATGTAGGGGTACCATCAGGCCAGGATGAGATGAATCTCGCTGCTTATTTTGTTTCCAGACAGTTACCGTCTGTATCTATGGGTTATTCAATATATAAAAGGTAGGTGTTCCTTACAGATGTGTTTGTGTGTGGTTTGTATTGAAATAGAAGTACTGAATTGCCCACTGCCAATGTGCCGCAGTTGTGACCTGCACACGGAATTATGATAGGAAAGCCTGGATATTGCCATGAATATTTTCATATTCTAATGGAAAGCACAAACAAGGGAAAGAAAATAGGTATTCTGAGGAGGAAGGGGGAGGGGTTTTCTCTGCGGACAACACTCTTCCACCCATGTCTACGGCAACTGAAGACCCGAGAATCTGCTGTCTTTTGCTGAGCAACGTTATCAGTTCTGATGCCACAGCGTGCACGAGATTTTGTAGTTTGATAAGAATATATATTACCAAACATAAATTATGGTATCACATATATATTCTGACACGTTTAGAACAAGCCAAAGAAGTTTCCATCTGAGGATAAATGAGATCTCTCTCTCTCTCTCTCTCTCACATATGTTAGCCAGAATGTTCTTTAGAGTGACAATTCTTATTCTGTGATAAGAGTATTTATGATTCTTTAATTTATAATTTAAAAGCTCATTAGCTGAATTACTAACAATAGATTTTGAAGCAAAATAAAACAAAAAACAGCAAATGTACTGTAATCTTCAGTTTTGGTTTTAGTGAAAAACTATTGTTTTAAATAGGAATGAAATCTGTGAGAACCCCAAAATTATAAAAATGAGACACAGACAATTTAAGTCTCCATACTTTAAACCTGAGGCATTTCACATTATGTAAGCCCAAGTTATAATTTATGAGAATATGCATGAAAAAGTCTACTGTTACACCTAGCACATTCTGATACACAGCTCTATAGTTATTTATGCAGATACGTCAACAAAGAGTAGGTATACAGTACCTTTAACTATCTTATCCAAATAGTGAGCTTGGGAAATTAAAAAAGGAAAAAAAAGAACAGACAGACATTTCAGAAGTGTCACATGGGACAAGGAAATTTTCAGAATTCACATGCAAATTGAGTTAACTGCAGCTGACATAGAACTCACACCACATGACAGAGATGCATTTCAAATCTTCTAAAAATGCACTAGGGTCAGTTTTAGTCAATGTGGTCATGATGCCAGGGACTATGTTTTAGAGGTCAGTCTGGGGGATGCTGACCGTTTCCTGCACAGGCTCCTTGGATAACACACGCGTGTTCATTCTTGTTAACAATTCCCACTAAGTAGAGCCCGTGGACTTGGGCCTTTATGACTACAGAATTTTGGAAAGTTACCGCTATGAGATATACAGTAATCCAAGTTTAATAGTTAATAAATAAATAAGTAACAAGGAAATAAAAGAAACTAAGAACCATCGGACAAATACTTCCATTTTACTTGGAAAAGGCATACGAAGCCCCGGAGGCGCCTCCAGTAGCCTTTGGCTCCACGCCAGATGGACAAGCTGTATCACATATGCAGTCCATTAGGGAACAGGAGTGGTCTCAGACACTGTTTCATCTCAAGAACCATCTTGCAATAGGTTCTGTTTTTTCTCAACCAGTTTAAGGACCAGCTGGACCAAGACTGAGTCTCTGGCCATCCTTGTACCATTTATCTTCCCGAGACACAGAGCCTCTCTGCCTTCACTCATGATAGAGACCTAATATATTCTTAATAAGCCTCAAATCTTCTTGCTTTGTCAAAATTCATACATCTTTAATGATCTAAAATTGCTTTTCAGAGATGCTTATGTTGATTATTTTTCATTACTGATATATGCAAGTGGCAACAGTACTCTTAAAAGAGTGATTTAAATCGTAACTTTCACATGAGACACTCAGGCTTGCTGCCTGTGTCATGTGGGTAAACAAACCCATAAGTGGTTTTGACACATCTGTACCGTGTATATAAAAAGATTCTTTGCTTTGCCACAGGATTCCATTAGAGGCTTCTGAATTGCCTTTAAAAATAAAAACGTTTATGGCTAATTGACAATACATTACAAGGGAAATTAAGGTGAAAGAAGAAATGGCATTAGGTTCTACTCTGCAATCGCGACTTAGTAAGCATAATTCATCTCTTAAGCATTGAAAGAGAAATGTATTACTGCATCAGGACACTGACACAAATTTTTAATCATTCCTTCTAAGTATTGTGTAATCTGCAAGAGTTCTTTCTGTAATAGCTCATTTGACGATCTGCACATAATCATAATGATATTAATAATCTAGAGTTTTCAATTCAGGCAGGGTAGCATTTCCAAGGGAATTCTCCATTTACAAAAATTAGTTACACTGATTACAGTTGGTGAGTATATCCTGTGTTTTTTTTAATCAGATCTGCTTCAGTTAACGCATCCAAAATAAAGAACACAGCTAAACTCTGGTCTAGGTTAGTAGCTTCAAGAGAGACTGAATTTTTTTCTGATCAGTCCATCCTGTTAATTTAGCAAACAGTCAATTATGCAAAGCACTGGACTGATTTCCAGTAAAGGTAGGGTCATCATTGGGTCAGGTGAAGACCAGAAGAGGAGCTGCAATTAGAAAATACATTTAAAATACACAGAAATCATAATTAGTGCAACACTTTAAATATTAGAAATGCTTAATGCAACATTCATGAGAAACTAAAAATCAGCTATAAAAATATTGGTACTGAGGATAAGATACCAAGATTGATCATAAGGAACATATTACATGTCATAAAGAATCACTGTGATAGCTTAAAACTAAGGAAAACAATAACCTACATTTAACTTTGAAGAGGGAAATTCCTGATAATCCCTCAAAAGCCTGATTCTAAATAATGAAGAAGTTGAATGGAAAAGTGGATACATGAGGTTAAAATAATTACGAAAATAATCGCATCGCAACGTTAAAGACATCATTATAGAAGCCAGTACAGGAAATAAGCAGAAAACTGCAAGCATGTTGTAAGAAGCCATTAGGAATAATAATCGTAAAAACAACACAGAATAGTTAAAAATTAATATACCTAACAGTTGCTGAGATGCACAAAGAAATTACAGAAAAATTACTTTGAAAGTGAATGTTTTAATTTAATGTTAAAAAAAACCCAACTACATCTACTAAGTCTTAAAGTTTTTTTTACTGAATGGAACTTTCTTATAGGTGGGAGCTAGTCATTAAAAAAAAAAGCTATTATTATGTTCTATTCATGAAACACTTTCCTTGGCATTTAGAGTATTTATTTTTTAAGAGAATCCATGTAGAACACAGGGAGAGAATTTCCACATTTCTTGTAGGGTGATGATTCTTAAAACTTATTTTGGGTTTCATAACTGAGGGAACTAGCGACAGATGGATTCTGAAAAACCACACATGCTATGAATACAAGTGGTCAAGACAATTCCAGATTTTTCTATGAGCTCTGCTTCTGAATGCCTTGTAGATTAGGAATACTTGGCAGGTATATTAATGGTTCCCACATAGCTACCTCTGACCCAGGTCGATCTTTAAGTTTAGGCCAGTTTCAGAATGACTTTAGAACACGTACGGGGTGCTCTGGTTCAAGCCTCGCTTCCTGAAAGCGATAAAAAGGCTTAGTTTATGCTATTAGATTAAGGACTTTATATTATTCATTTATTTAGTCTTCCTCACCAGCTTAGGATGTAAGTGTAACTGTGACAACAAACACAGACAAGAGGAAAGAGAAATAATGGGGTGCAGGGTACCCAGCCAGCAATGTGGGCTGCTGGGCTCCACACACAGCTAAGACCCACGGTCATGATGCACAATCCCCCTTGTCTTGGGGATTCAGAACTCATTTCTTTTCCCAGTAGGAAGAACTGCTGAAGGGGAATGAGAAGTACAGGGTGAGCTTTCTTTACCAAACAACATGTATCTGTACCAAAGTACCACCTTCTTTTAGATGCCTTCTCCATGGCTCCTGGGAGTCATGGGAAGCGGGTGTATGAGTTAGCTTTCCGTTGCTGTGACAAAAATGCCGGTCAGAAACAACTGAAAGGACTGGATGGTTCATTTTAGCTGTCTTTTAGAGGTGCTAGTCCAACAAGGCAGGGAGGGTGTGGAGGAGCAGAGCTGTTTATATCATGGGTGACCAGGAAGCAGAGAAAGGGGAATATGGACACTCAGCTACCTTTTCCTTTAAAAAAAAAAATCCATTCCAGTTCCCAGTCCATGTTGGTGCCATTCAGGGCAGAGATTCCCCCCGCCCCTTAGTCCTCCCTGGAAATCGCCCATAGTCCCATGCAGAGGTATTCCTCAATCTCCCAGTGACTCAAAGTCCAGCCAAGTCGCCAGTGAACACTGTCACAGAAGGTCTACCTTAAATGTCAGGATGCAGATGTCTTTGAAAGGCCGTGCCAAATTCCTGGTTTACCTGTCTCTCTTTCACCATATATCCAGACGCACCGTCACCCCTAGGACACAGCAAATGGAACTACCGTGCAGGTCTCAAGTCTATGAACTAGACGCCCCTAGTCTGCCTGCTGGTGGGCAAAGCCTGGGAATCCTTGGGTGTGAAAGATGTGGCTTATCAAACTCTTTTAATTATGTAACCAGTCAACCAGCTTTCAGTATCAGCGAAGCAAAGGGCTGGCCCAGCATCCTTTGCACACACTTCTTTTGGTGTTCTTTTAAAGAATTCTTCCTCCTTTTAAGCCTTCTCATTGTGTTTGGGGAGAGACACACAGAGGTAAACCTCAAGAATCTTCCTGTTTAGTAGTGAGCCTGGGGTCTAAGAACAAAGGTCTAACCTTTGAAGGTTACCTGTTCGCAGGTTACAATTAAGTCCTAACATGCTGAGTAGGAAGGTACAGCATCACTTTGCCAGTTCAGCTAAGGAATGTCATGAAAATATACAGCTTCAATGAATTTTATAGATGTATATATGTGACTTAATGTATACCTATTCCCCACTAGAATTGGGGTAATCAATGTATTCTTGTTGCCTGGTCCACATGGCTTTAACATGTGTTATAGGAAGTGGTTAAACACACTTCTTATGAAGGCTTTAGTATCTTCTATGAAGAAGCTATCCGTTGGGAAAGAAGAGAAAGCGGACATTACCTCCTCTACAAATCTCTCCCTGCTCTGTTACCCATATGTGTCTCACTCTCACCCTAATCCACCTGCTCACATGCAGCAGTGTTCACAGTAACTGCCGTTTATTGACTGTTAATTATAGGTGAAAACTATACTAAGCACTTACAACACATTAGCTGATGCATTTTCGCCCTCCTTGGGTTTAAGAGGTAGCACTGTTATCTTTCCCACATTAGGGACAAAGAGACCGAAGCACAGGACCGGAATGACTTGTCTAGGATCAAATTGCTGGCAACCAGGAAAGGCAAAACCCCAGTCAGGTAACTGAACAGCCCACGTTTTTACTAAGCCAGTGACATTTACGGCTCAGAGGACCCAGAATGGTGTACCTGTGCGAGGCAGAGAATATGCATCATCTGCTCTGGGATTGGTCAAGGGATTTCCTTGAATGAAAACATCTGACAAAGAGGAAATCATTAGTTGAGCATCACGGATGAAAGGAAGCTAGACTGAATGCAAGCTAACTTGAACTATTAAACCGTCGACATCCCGATATAAGTAAGAGGACCTTACGGCCCTCTGATAAGAACTGCTGTAACGCCGGGCGGTGGTGGCGCACGCCTTTAATCCCAGCACTCGGGAGGCAGAGCCAGGTGAATCTCTGTGAGTTCAAGACCAGCCTGGGCTACCAAGTGAGTTCCAGGAGAGGCGCAAAGCTATACAGAGAAACCCTGTCTCGAAAAACCAAAAAAAAAAAAAGAACTGCTGTAACATGCAGTCTGGGAAACCAGTAGGCAAGCAGGCAAAAATGCACACGCAATAAAAGGGATGAAAACAAGAGGTAAAAGCAAGCCAGAGCAGAGGCAGTTCAGTTGACCTATAAACGCTGCACCAGTAGGACCCACTTAGCTGCACATCCAAAGAAGGCTGCTCACTTAAAAACAAGGTCAAAGGAGTGCAGATGCCTTCTTTGGGGGAGAAATGTGGATGTCTGAAAATCCACTTGGAATGATATCAATTCCAAATTTGCTTTCCTGTCGCCATCACGCCAGTTCTCATAAACACGGAGCAGGAAAAAAGGCAGTCACGTTGGAAACATGTATATTCAGTAGCTCACAGGGTGTGTGTGTGTGTGTGTGGGGGGGGGGTGTGGACAGAAAAGTATCCGTGTGTGCATAGCTGCCGATGTTTGTGGTTAGGAATGATTCCCACCGTTACTGCCGTCAACAGTGTCCTTGGCTGGACCCTATTAAACAGTCCAGTATTTTCATGGGACTGCAGGATTGATTCTCAGGTTTAAGTTAGACATAAGCAAATAATAGAGGATCAAGAACGCTGGAAATATTTCTCTCTTTAATTACAACCATCAAATCTTAGGGCCCTCTCTTCGGAAGAGGACAATTCGGTCAGCTGAGTGCATGATAAAACAAGGACACCTTCCTTCACTGTGGCTAGGATGGCAAAGTCCTTGGAGTGGAGGACAGAGTCTGTATTTAGCATTGTGTGCTTCATAATTTCTGTAACATGGATTTTAAAAAATGATTCACATTAGTATCTCATTAAAGTTGTAAGTAAGTATCATTCTTAGATTATTCATGTACCAGCCCTAGTAGGGTGACAGAGAAGCTACCGTCTGCAAATAAGTACATATTAAATCCATTTATTCCAATCAGCAACCGTTTAAATCAGCATGCAGGCTGCATACCCATTGAGTTGATGTTCCTTAATTGGTACTCAGTGCACTGTTTTATTACTGATTACCGCACCATAAAGGATTATGATACCGACATAATTTTAAACACCATAAAACAATTTTATATTCTTAAAGAGTTTACTTAGGTCCATTAAAATATGCTTTAAAAATAACAGAATTCTTATTCTAAGATTATGGGAAAGAATTTAAAATATTCTACCCCGTCTAGGAAAGCCAATGAATTTGAATTTCAACATCTAGTAAGTGTGAGATGGTGTCATATAAAGAAAAATAGCTTGTATGTCTATGTGCATCAGTGTGCTTTCTTAGAGACCACTTACTCTCTAAAACTGGCACTCTTAGGAAGACCTGCTTCGAATATCTTGGGAAGTTTGGATATTGTATTCATTCCTCCCCCATCTGTGGGTTTTTTTTTCTTAAGTTTGGAAATTTGATGCATGAGTTTTCTAGATGAATATACTGCTTCTTACATTACCTACCCAGGTAAAAGCCCAGGCTTTGATTTGGAATGTTACTTAAAACAAGGCATTCCCGGAGAGTGAAATGAAACGCTTCCTGACTTACACTGGACTAGAAGAATTCAGATGACAGAGAAAAGGGGCCTTGAGATCAGCCGCATTTCGTAAGGTCAGCTCGATTGGAAAGGCACCACTGAGCTCCAGGACCTCACACGGGACAGTATTTGGTAGTTTAGAATCACATGCCTGACTGAGGACTGAGTATTTACAGAGGGACTCTCAGAACGCCAGCGCAGAGGCACTGATGCCGGCGTATGCAGAACTTGCCCAGAGAGAAACCTATTGTCTGGCACACACCGCAACGAGCTTTGTCACAGTCTTTTGCATATGGCAGGATTCCTTCCACTGGACCCAATACAGAAACATGTTATCAACACATGTCTCCTTCGATCCTTGAGTTTACTGAATGACATGGGGAAAACACATCTTAGGGTTGTGTGGATTCAAGCGGGAAAGGACAGGTAATATTTTAGTATTCTGATATGGGACTGAAACTATCCAGAGGGCACTGCTAACGTTTATAAAAACATCATAGGGGCTGAGGGTGTAGCTCAGTATAGAGCACATGGGAAGTATGTACAAGGTTCATTAAACCCTGGGTTCAATTCACAGGACACTCTCAAAAATACAGTACAGATGGCTGGGGAGCTTGTTCAGTGGTCGAGCCCACACTTACCATGTCATATGCATGCGCACTATAAATCTTTATGCCAATAATTAGATACTGGAGATATTGAAATGCCGAACAGAGGAAAGTACAGTAATGATCTACTGATCTGCTCAGAATAGATCATGTGTTACCCAGAATCATTACTTCACTCGTCTTCGTCTATTTGGGAGATCCAATACTTAAGAAAAAATTGGGGCTGGAGATGTAGCTCAGCTGCTAGAGCGCTTCCTCAGATGTGTGACGTCCAGGGTTCAATCCCCAGTATTACATAAACTGGGCATGAGGGTGAGTGCCCGCACCCCAGCACTCAGGTGGAGACAGAAGTCATCTCCCGTCGGGGGGAGGTTCGAAGTCATATTCTGTCACTTACGGAGTTTGAGGCCATCCTAGGTGACATGAAATCCAGCCTCACTGAATCAATAATAATATTAAAAAATTAAAAAGAAAAATTTGTAGGATGTTAATTATGTAAGTAAATCACAGTGGGTCTTTCTTACGTCAGTTTTCTTTTTATCTAGGATAACACTGATTAAAAAAAAAAACTGTCCTCTTCACTCATCCAAGATAACTTATTTATGACAATGCAGAAGTAAACACATAACTCCTTTAAAAGATGACTCAACAAGGAGGCCATTTGCCTGTATCTGAGATGAGCAAATACACACGGGTACACACACAGGAACTTTTTACGCCTCCCCCACTACCCAGGAGCGGATACTAGTGACAAATCGAATCTATCAATTTTATACAAGGAAATTTGTTCAGTGGCCAATAAAGCATTCAGCCTAATAATTTCAGGTGACATAAACACTGGATATAAACTGAAATTTCGCAAGAAGATACATATGCTTTTCAATAAGTAGTTTCTAACTTCTTTAAATCCTTTCCAATATAAATTAATGTTCTTTAAACGAGTTTTTCTTTTTGCGATTGTTATTTGCATTTGACAAACTCTAAGTTCTGTTAAGAGATATAGTTCAAATCTTCTTAAAAATCTTTTAAACTTTTCTGGAAAATAATTCCTAAAAACATGGCATTTTCATACGGAGCCAACCACCATTGCTGTTACTTCATCTGTTTCTATGGCAATTCAGATTTTTATGACAAATAGTTATTAGCTTATTTCAGGAAAAGAAATAATTCTACAAAAAACACACACATGCATGAACAACTGAAAACGATTTCCCAGGCAGTCTAGACTAGTACTTCAGCCACGAGCTCGGGAATGGCTTGTGGATTTGGAATACGGTTATCTTGTTTGCTAGCGGTACACCCACAGAAAAGGTCCACAGATGAAGGTCTCTGGACTGTGCTTTCCTGAAGGAATGCCCACCTTAATAGCTTTACACATAATAGAGCGAGTCTAGGAAGAACACTTTGCATTATTTCTCAGCCCACGGTATATACTCAACAGATACTAGGCATTATTAATTCATCTCATTCATAGTTTATATTTGAAAAACCCAGACTCAGGAGGGAACTTATTTTAAGAAACCAGAAAAAAAGGGGAAAGTTTGACTTTAAGCAAATGAACTCAGGGCTGCTAGTGATTTGTTTTACATACTGCATTACATGAGACCTGGTATATGAATGCCAGGATGGGCCCCTCATACTCCAGCTCAATATACATGCCTTTGGTAGGAACGTTCTTTATATGAATGAGTTTCTTCACTGGGGGGTGGTGGTGTCACAATTCCATTGGTGTGTGTGTGTGTGTGAAGAAAAGTTTTCTTCCTCCTTGTCACTCAAATACTTCTGTTGTCTTGGCTATAAGATAATAATCAATTTGTGATTTAGCATTTTAGAAGAAATCTCACCACGGCTTCACTAGCAACTTCATTTCAGGAAGGTCAATTAACATTTTCGAAATGAGTTTGAGTGTCCACATAAGTATCCAAATAATCTACTTAGAAGTCTACTTTACTTCTGCAGAACTATATGGAAACCACAGTCTTTAAGTTCCCTCGTTTACATGTGTGGCTCTCTCCATAGATTGTGAGTTTGCTGGGAATTTTTCATGCTATTTTCACTGTGAAATGTACTGAGCAGATGGAATATACATTGTTAACTTTTATAGCAGACTGCTATAAATTTAAATTTGTGTCTCACCATTTTGGAATAAAGGAAGTCCACCCTCAGCCAAGACAAGCTTTTCAGTAGTGTGGGTGACACGTGTACGTGAACTTGCATACCTAGACTTTCACTGTGTGACTTGGGTCACAACTCAAAGGACACCAGATTGGAGTCCTGGAAAGAGTTAAAGTAGATGGAATTACCACATGGATTGTTTTCTTTTTACATGTCAGGACAGCTATATGATGCCATTTTCCTTCCAGGGTACCAATGTATAGGGAGTGGCTGGCTCACGTGCATGATGTAAACACTACTGGGGACTCATCTTACAAGTCAAGAGCTGGACTAAATGTGAGATGCACTATTTTATATCTCATTGTTCATGCGGGGACTAATGAATGAGTACCTGCTGCCATTAATTCACAATTAGATCACTTATGTTTAACCACATGCTCTCTATGCACGCATATATAAATATTAATTTTGGATAGAAAGGGAATCATTCGGCACCATAACAATTAAACAGCTGTAACCTGTCTCATGTGCTAACTGATGGAGCTGCAGGCAAGCTCCATAAGCAGATGGCTTTACCCACCCATGCTTAATGTTAAAGATTTTTTTTTTTTAAAAAGAGGTGTTGACAAATCAAAACAAGTAGGCATAGTTTTAATGCAAATCGGTCAATTTGCAATGTAGATTGCCCTAAAAAACTAATTTGGTGTATAGGAAAAAATTAAGCTCGGTTGTTAAAGGAAGACATTATATCACATTTGGAGATAGTAGGTTCCCCACCAACATAATTATTTACTAATTTCATTCAACCAACAGAGTTTAATGGAAAAGCATCTGGCAATGTATTCATATTTAAGGACCTCCTTTGCTCCTTAATTTACCCAAGGCACATGCCCGTTAAATCCCAGAAATGATAGCCATATTTCAGACACTTGTTTTCCAGTTTCATTAAAGAGGCACTCAAACAGGAGAGGGTCACTGACCCTCTCATGAAGAACCATAGGAAAAAAATTGGCTTCAGTAGCACCATTATCTGTGAACATGGTAGATACGCAAGGGTGGGGGAGGCGCTGCTCTTGTACGAACTATCAGTCTAGGCAAACGCGTCTTGTGAAATTGGTCCCCATGACCTGTCCAAGGAACATATGTCCCATGCATACTTCAATTTGCAGTAGATAGTGCAAGGCAGAGACCCACAACTGCTGACGGGCAGAGAAGAGACTGTGTAATGCTCAGTCTTAAATGGGATGTATATGCCCCCTCCCTCCTCCCAAGGCTCAGAGATCATTGTGGGAAAGGGGACAGAAAGAGCTTAAGAGTCAGAGGTGGTGGATGATCGCAAAGGAACCGTCTTCTGGATGCAGCAGGACACATACTGGGTCACAATGGTTGTGACAGCATGCACAAGGCCAGGGCGAGCTTAAGCCAGACCAAACTCCAGCATGGATGTGGGAGTTGAGCACGGAAGTCTCACCCTGGAGCTGTAGGCAACTGTTGGCTGCTGGGAGAGAGAGGGACAGTTTCCTCCAAGGGTGAAGACCCTGGTAAGTTGACCACACTCCAGCAGAAGAGCACACCTCAAAGAATATTTGGGGAGCACAAATCGGTCTTGATGAGTTAAGAGAATGGATACAGATCTGGGTGGTTAGGGAAGTGGGGTTGAATGCTATTAAAATATGAAACTCTGAAAAAACTAATAAACTTAAAACATTTGTACAGATAAAAAGTAAAAAGCAGACAACAAAAACAGGCAGGTAAGAAGGAAACCTTTTTAGGGTAAAAAGAGGCTGTTGTCAACGGATTCACAAAATGATGAAGAGAAATCCTGCCATTGAAAGAACACGTCTCAACACTGTGTGGGGGAGTAAACAGATGTTTGTAATTGTGGGCTTAATTCTTTCACCTTTACAATAAAGTGAATCAAAATTTACTCTTGTGTGTGTGGTGAGTGTGCATGTGATCTATCATCCATCTATCTATCTATCTATCATCTATGTATCTATGTATCTATGTATCTAATCTATCTATCTATCTATCTATCTATCTATCTATCTATCTATCTATCTATCTATCTATCTATCTATCTATCTATCATCTGTCTGTCTGTCTGTCTGTCTGTCTATCTATGAGGTAAGGGATCCCGCTACACCTTGTGGACACTGACTGGCTAGACTGTCTGGCCAGCAAAACCCAGGCATCCTCCTGGTGCTGGGATTAGAGGAGCATTAACCACGCTGAGTTTTTTACATGGGTTCTGGGGATTTGAACCCAGGACCTCATGCTTTTGAAACAAGCACTTTTCTCAATGACCAATCTTCCCAGACCTCCAACCTCACTTTTTATTGACTTTCTTAGGATAGTGTCAATCTCAATGTATAAGAAAAACCACTTAAAATTCATATTAGTACCCCCTCAGCTGCCTGGCACTTTAAATTACCTGGGTAGGGTTTTGGGAAGATGTAGCAACTTTACAGCCTTTCCCTTCCTGGCTCATACCCTGAATTAGCTGAAAACAATTTTGCACCTGGTTTTATTCCCAAATGCCAGAGATCTCAACTTTTCAACAAAAAGGCTTCTGATGAACTTGGCAAAAACTGAAGAGAATATTTTCATTTTTATTTCTTGTTCAATCGTATATCCAGCCAATTGAGTTTTAAAACTGCCCAGATGCTAAGTTTTGGTGGCAATTAAGACCTTAAATGATTCTGAAAAGATACATATCAGCGAGGTGCTCCAAACTGGAAAAGATATTCCAGTGTGTTAGCACAGGACCAAATGGCAAGTTTTTAATAAGACAATATGATGCAAAACTCATCTGACTCAAATGATTCAGAGTTAGGACTCAAGAAATGTTATTCCAAAGTAAGACGCTTTGTGTGTTGCGTGCTTTGAACTGAGGGTCTTCCCGGTCTTCCCTTATGGGTGGAGGAGGGGGATGCCTCTGAAGTTGCTTGATCTACCCAAGGTAACTTTCTTCTGGAGTAGTAGCACGTCCTTCTTAAACAAAGTTTATTTTCAGGAAAAAGGGACCATAGGCCTGACACCTGCCCAGAGAGGCTCCATCACAGCTGCCATTTTAGGAAGAATTACTGTAGACACTGTATCTGCATTTCTTCTATGTCTCCCCCTCCCCCCACTCCTATGGCCTGCTCCTCTTGGGAGCCTCCAGGCCCCAAATCTGTCGTGTTGTCACTTTCTCCCACATCTCTAAGTCCCAATGTCTTTCTGCAGCTGTCTATATTTGAACTGACCCTTGACTTTTCGTACTATGTGTGACTACCATGCACTTGACCAGCAAGAAATTTATATCTTATTTTCCTGTTAATCTACTGTTAGTTTGTTTCTATTACAGAACTGAATTTTCCTGTTAATCTGCCTCTTGGCATCTTACTTCTATTATAGTCTTGAATTAAGTCTGCAGGGGGTGGGATAGAAGCTCCCTTCTCCCCTCCATCAGATAACATCTTTCAAAAAGCACGTAACAACAAAAAAAAAAATTGACTGAAGTTGAGAATGTGATTTAAGGAAAAATGGAAATCTTAGACATGGATATATTTGTATTTAAGAAGCCCGGTATATAACATGTTGATTTAAGTTAATGGATTAAAACAATTTTTTAAACAAAAATTTCAATTTTAGACAGGGTTTCTCAGTGTAGCCCTGGCTGTCTTCGAACTCAGATATCCACCTGCCTCTGCCTCCTAAGTGTTGGGATCAAAGGTGTGCGCCATCACTTCCAGATAAAACAATTTCTTGAGGGTTGGGAATACAGCTTGGGATAGAGCAGGTACAGAAGCTGCGAGGCATGTGTTAAATCTTGAGTTCAAACTCTGGCAGCAGCCACCCTCAAATCCTTGGTGATTATGGTTTATAGGTTGTTTCCTCCAATACATAGTACACCCACACAGTGAGTTATTCGAGTCCTATCTAAAACTAGCTAGGAAACCATGAAGTTTCTGGTGGGAAATAAATATATGGCAGTAAGAAAAGAAGGAATAAAGTTTTCAGATCTAAGAAATGAGACATATTTCATAGAATCTAAGTGATCATAAAGCAACATGAATCACTGGCATTTTCTTCTGAACTGCTCCCACTTGAGAATAATCTCAGGGGCTTTAACCCTCTAATTCATCTGAAAGCTCATGCTTCTAAAGCCAGGATGCCTTCCAGTAAGTTGGGTAGGAAAAGCTTAATGTAGGCACCAATTTAGGATTCGAGTTCTAACAGAGGAGGTAGACTTTAGAGGAATCTGAACACAACTTCTCAGCACAAGATAGAATTTGTTTATCATACCAGGGCTAGGAAAGTAGGTAAGAAAGATTTCTTTGAAAGATCCAAAGGTTCCGTCCTTAACAGGCAATGCGTAAATCACCCACTTGGGAAATGCATGTTAACACCAGACACGATCACTCACAAGACAATCACTGACGTTCACAACTGACTTTTAGATATTCTAAACATTGTTCCTTTCCTAAAGCAAGGGACACATTAACAGTTCCCTAAGTAATACACCTCTCAGCCACACCATTACCTTTTGACGGACGTTCTCACGTCCATGACACCACTGCCTCCTTAGACATCACAGCATCAAGGACGGGACAGAAAACAGCGAGCCTAGGCTGAAGACACGGGGACCCCAACAGCCAACGCTGACTATGCTCACATTGCACCCCATCCTTAGGGGTAAGGAAATGGGTACCCAAAGCAATAAGCTCTCCTCCTGAACGGAGAACACCTGTCAAGACAGCCCATTGGATGATGCCTTTACCAACTCTACAGCAAGCCGGGTGCCAAGGCAAACGGAAATTCAAATCTAAGCCTTTTTGAGGATTCGAATGATAAGAGATGTAATTTAATGATTTGCTACTTTATAGAGACCTTACATCATCATACGTACATCACACATAGGAAGTCTATGAGGACACAGACAGGCAGAAGAGAATACCACGGAGTTAATGTTGTGACACATTTCACAAAAACTTCATAGAAGGCTGCAGATGGATTACAATGCTGTTGTTTTACAGGTATGGATTATAAAAGCAGAAATCCAGTGACTCAAAGGCTTTGACATGCAGTATTTGAGACTGAACCACGACAGAAACACAGACTCCAACTGAAGCAAGTTTCACCAGAACCACTAAATCAGTGGTTAGCTGACTACTTTCTCAGTCATCAGGTTATAGACCATTAAGTGAAAGACACCGGCAGGAAACACCGCTCGGCCACTGTTTGCAACCTCGGCTATCACTGCCTTGAAACCACACCTTCATATCCTTTTGTGATGAAATCAGTACCGTAAAAACCAAACCAAAAAACCAAACTAATACCAAGGAAGAATTCACACGGGAGGGAGAAGAACCTTTCGAAGGCCAAATAAACCACATCAAAATAGACAGCTCCGATTGCATAGACAACCCAACCACCCAGCATCCCTTCCCTTCTCCTCAGACGTGAAACAGGCTGGGTGGTTAAAAACAAACACCTCTGATGCACCTTCTAGAGAACCGAGACGGAGTAAAGACAGCACTGACATCCTAATCAAAGAGGACATCCATCTCTTAGAGAGCCCAGAGAAAGCAGGTTTTCACTTGTGGCAGAAAGTGAAATATTTTCATTCGAGAAAATATCAATTCTGAAGGTACTACGGAGGATACAGTTGTGTATATCACATTATTCACTAAGTTAGGACTCAAATGAGAAAGAGAATATTGGAGAGGCCCCAAATGAACACTCAGGCTATCTCAATAGAAGAAATCAGTCATCAGAAAACCAGATTGGTTTCCAGAAAACGGATGATGCCCTGTGAGCTCAGAAGGGGGCTGGCCTCCCTTCCCCGGGGAACCAGTATCCCCTCCTCACATCCACCTTTTTATCGACTTAGCGTGATTGAGACTGAAGAGTAGGACACTCCTCACCAAGCTCTCAGGCCGTACACTTCATGGAAGTGTTTTCAGCTGTCTGACTTTCTACTGCCCAGAGGGCTTAGGAGAATTTCCTTCCAAAGAACTCCATACCTAACGCTCCATGATGACCCATCCTGCACCACGGAGGGCAGATCACTGAGCCAGCACTGGCTTTACTATCCAGGAGGCATGCCTGTTTCTCAGAGGAATGGGCAGAGGTTAGGGGATGGTGCTGGAAGGAAGCATTAGCCTTAGCCACTTTGTCATTAACGTCAGCCCAAAGGCTCCAGTAACAGTGGTGATGCTAATGAGACTCTGTGGTGTTCGCTCTGTGCCAGGACTGTGTCCACTATAGTTTTAATCCACACAATCCTCTCAGCAACTCCAGGATGGAGGTATTTTCTTTTCCACTTTATGGCTGGGGAAACAGAGGCACAGGAGACCTCTGTACCTTCCCATCATGCCACAGATAGCACACGATACAGCGGGGGGCCAGGGTAGACATAGATTTTTTTTTTGAGGGGAGGGGGTTGAAACTTTTATAACTTGGGAGGTGACCCTCTTTAAGAAAGACAACATCAAGGTAGATGAAGTGCTGTATACAAGCCAAGAGTTATTTGGAACGAGAAACGTCACCACAAAGTCGAAAAACTTTAAGATGATGAAAAGCACAAATGCCAGAAAAGGAATGTAATGTTTACTGAATGCCTGCCATGTTGCTAACAGCCATTTTCTCTATTATTATGGGATAACACTCACTTTGCCTCCTTAACATGACAATGATTTCATATATTTCTATACAGTTGAGAAAGATAATTTCATCTTCACTCAATGTGAAATACAGCATGGTTTTCATTATTGATTAGATTATTGATTAGAAAAAGTTTCATTTGGCTCCAAAATTTGCTCCTGATAGTATCGTATACATTTTTAGCACCATGTACAGACTCTGGGACTTTTTAATTGTGTGATAAGTTGGTCTGACATAGTGTAAATTGATGGATTTGTGAACCTGCTTTACATCTTCCTCGAAGAGTGTTTTTACATTTTTTTTGTTATCTTTGCTGATGTCAGCATGTCATGTCATATAAACAGGTAACCCTGTTCGAATGGGCTCATATGATTGAGGGACACACTAGACTTCCCAGCACATGTGACCTCACCATTGACAGACTCATTATTAAAGACAAATATCATGATAAAATCCTCAAAAGAGAATCACATATAAAAAAATTATAACACATACAAAATTATATAAGTTCTATTACCCAACATGTTGGTTTTTTTCCCCTTTGTTTTTTTTTTCTTTGTTTTTTAAAGACAAGGTTTCTCTGTGTATCCCTGCCTGTTACTGTACAGACCAGGCTGGCCTTGAACTCAGAAATCTGCCTGCCTCTGCCTTCCGAAGGCTGGGATTAAAGGCATGTGCCACCACACCGGGCTATCCAATATATTCTTTATCAGGGAAAGTTACTAGAAGGGGTTTATATATGTGAGATGATAAGAATTCTATTTGCATGTATGCCAAGCTTTATTTTTCCTCCAACATTTATTTCTGTCTGCCACAGGCTCCTCAGGACATGACGTAACTTCATACAGTCTCTGACCCTGATAGTATATGGCTCTAGGTACGTCAGTGGATGGCATATTTAGAATATTTTCTAATCTCAATATTTAGAAAATATTTAGAATATTTTCAGTAACAACCACAGACAGAAATAATTTCCTACCCTATAAATACATCTCATCCCATCTAAACTCGATGTATCTCCCAGCTCATTTTTTCCTTAGTGGAGTTTTCAGAGGGTCCACAGCTATTCTAGTGCTGCTGTGCACAAGGAAATACAGGAGGAGGAGAGAGAGAGAGAGAGGAGAGAGAGAGAGAGAGAGAGAGAGAGAGAGAGAGAGAGAGAGAGAGAGAGAGAGAGAGCGCACGCGAGAGAGAAAGTAATTTGTAAACGTCAGAGCAACACACAGCTGTATGATGTCATGGTCCCTTTGTGGGATCTTATAGAGGTCAGTACGAGTGAGAGACCCTGAACTTAAGCCACAGCAGCTTTACAGTAAAGCCAGCTTGGTCTAAGACTCAGGCAGCCTGGCATGACCCTTCTCTCATCTGCTACTTCCTTGACCAACAGGAAACGGCTTCTGTGGCAGGGATCCACAGCTGTGTGGTAGTAACTCAACCCATTTGTTTTGGGGGTGCGACAGGATGATACAAATAGCATTTGAACAAAAGAAGCCTTTAAAAATTCCATGCAGTCTTACTCTATTAATTTCAAAGTTGGGGCAACATTACAAAAAAGAAAAAAATAATGGAGTTACAAAACTTCTAAATTTGTAATGTAAACCAAGCACTAATGAGTTCTTATTTTCAAAACTGTCACTTGGTCTTTTCATTTGACCAAAAAAACACAACAACATTCCTCTGACACTATTGTCTGAGATAAGAGTCGGGACAGCAACCTACGCTGGCCACGCTGGCACCGGTTTCGATTCCTCTCTCTCCCACACTGCTCAGTAGGTAACTCCCTGGCTGTCCTATTTCATTTTCTATTTTTGGTCTTGAGCGTCCCAAAGCCAGGAGGAGCAGCCATGTTGTTTAGCGGAAGTGTGTGCAGTACAGTATGTCTGAGTTTTGTCTGAGCAAACAACCAGCACATCTTAGTGATCATTAGCGATCTCGTTTCCCAACATACTAAGGAATTAGAATAAAAACAAATAGCCAGTCTTTTGTAGCTTTAAGGGATTAGTATTTCCCCTAGGTCAAATTTCCATTTGAATGGCCTCAAAGTCCATGAAAAATCAATGTTGCTCAATAAACAGCTCTGCAGTTGAGACATTACTAGAAGAAAAATACCACGCTATACACCACCTTTCTTTTATAGCATGATGTTCAAAAACAACTCTTTAACCCCCAACACCTGATACACAGGCTCTTGTTAAACAATATCCACTGGACACAAGGTTCTGACTTATAACAAGATGGGGATGCTAGGAACTCTTCAAGTAAATGTCTTTGGCAGTTTTTGTTTTTATTTCTGGTTTTTTTTTTTTTTTAATTGTGCATTTTTAGACATTCTCCTGCTATGTATCTGGGATGGGCTTGAACTTGTGATGTTCGTGTATCAGCCTCCTGAGTGCTGGGATTACAGGCCTGTACCACACCTTACTGGTTTCACATTTGTTTTGTTTTGTTTTCTTCACATTTATTTTGTTTTGTTTTCTAAATGTCAACACCCGAACCATGGTATGGGTTGCAGTTTGTCTCATTCATACTTATTAAGAAAATTAAAACCCAAAACTGCAGAACTCTCTTTTACAGGCACTCGAATAAGTGCTATAATTCACAGGACAGCATTTCATTCAATTCAAACCATCCTTGGATGTATTCACAATCTGCGTAAGAGAAAACATACGTACAGAGTGTAAAGGAACCCGTTCAACGTCACTTAATGGTTCAGCAAGGTCACAAGTCCTCAGGCTCTTAGAAATCAGAACACTGTACTTTAATATTTCACATAAATATCAACTATTATAATCACTTTACATCTGAAAGACTCCAACTAATGCTAAGAACAGTTAGGACACAAGTCACGCTGAATCACAGAAATGACTTAAAGACCTATCTTTGAAAAATTCAAGGCTTGTGAATTAAAAAAAAGTTAAACAGCCTTCTAAATGGAACAGGACTCAATACGTACCACAGAGAAGCTGCTCAGGGATGCTTAATCGGCAAAGAAATGAATTGACAAGTGAAAAATGATGGGGGCAAGTGAGATCCACAAAGTGGACCTCAGGACCTCTTAGGAAGTGGAGATGATTCCTTTCTATGGCAAAATGGAAAGACCAAAGGAAACTAAGGCAGCAAGGGAACTCTACACTTCTGTCAGCAGAGACTATCAACAGTTAAAACATTCTAGAACTGCAAAGGAACCCGAGGGTCCTTCAGATAGGGCAAGGATCCACGAGACTTAATCCTGTGGGATAACGGATGGAATGGAAAGTTAAAAACCAGCCCCCTTCTAAAATTAACCCAAAGCTTTACCACAAAAGCGGAGACAAAATCTCCAAACCCCCACACCTACAGAACTTTGGGATAGTTAAGGTTTCCTGGAATGGAGATTCAAATATTTCAGAAGAAGCTTATGCTAAGATTTAAGTATGTTTTCCAGCCTGTGGCTCTTCACTGTTACTAATATAAGCCCATTTTTTTTCCCTTTTTGGTTCCCCGGGGAAATGAAAAATATTGATCAGCTTGAGAAGACATCCACCTCCAGAGCTTCCAGAGAGCTTTCTAGTCCTTTGTGACAACTCTCCATGAGAGAGAACAATCAAATGTTATTCAACACCCTTATGGCCTCTTCAGGCCTCCACCTCATCTCTAGTCTCCAATGCACTCGATAGATAGAAATAGATAATCCAGGGACAAATCTTTTCAATGAAAGCTAAAAAGAGAGGCCCTCGCGGAAGTTACAGATGAATGCATACTCAAAACGAGGCAATTAGGACTTCTCACTGCCTGGGACATTCATTTGGTTTTGCATTCTGTTTATAAACAACATCTAGCAAATGCTGATGCAGTATTTGCGTTGTTTCTATGGCTCATAAAGTCGAGGCACAAGTCAACCACATACCTTCTTTTGTGGAAAGATTGAACCGAGCCAAGCGGGTCGCCTTCACATGTTTATAGGTCCTAAATCCAGTCAAACACTGGGATAGGAACTCACTCCACTTGGTCATAACTCACTAGTATCTACCAGTTCACAGATCCGAACTATCAGATACTGGTTCTAAATTTGACTCGCCCCAACTCTCACAGTACAGAATTATTTAGCCTTCTTAACTATAGTGACAGCCACATGATACTCAAATTATGCCAATTATTATTTGTAAGGTATTTCAGTACGTTTCACAGATTTTTTGACTTGCTTCAGGCTTCCTCTACAATATCCATGCTTCCTCTCTCATGAAAACAAATGCAGGCATGTGGACAGGACGATCCTTTCACCAGCGGATGAGGCACAGCCTAAAAGGATGCTATTACAACCTCACAGCTACATTAGTGTTATGTGCTATTACTGTCCAATCATGTGCATGACAAGTCCTGCTGCCGATATGAGGTGGCTCTTTCATTAAAACTCCCTTTGTTTCTCTATTCATAAAAGGGTCCAAACAAGCCTAATGCCTTCCATGGAGGCAGAGAAAGATGTCTCTTTTAATCACAATGTTGCTGAAAGTCAGTCTCCCATCGCTTTATTTTCCATCTGCATGCATCACCAGTCAAAGTGGAACCCAAGAAAGGACTTGGCGCAAGTCCTGTGGATGAACACGCCTAATTTACTGGACTTGCGATTTGTAACAAGAGGAAAATATGAGTACGCTAATAAAGATATCAGAAGTCGGAACCCTCGGAGGTAAAGGCGAGTGTCCAGTGAGTATGCTGAATTCCTAACAATTTTACTATCAACATGCCCGTGGTTTTATGAAAACATGAACTGAGTTTATGAAGACGGTAAGATGACTAACGAATATTCTTTTGTTTCCTACTGAGAACTTGTGTTTGCTTGTGTTTGTTGAATTTCTCTGCCACCTCTCTTTCCATTAACCTCTCTGTCTGTATTCTCTGAAATGACACATGATATGGAGAAAAGAAAAGAAAATCTCGCTGATTTATGAGTAGTCTCTCATCAGATGACAGTTTCTTTTAGCCGGATAGATGTTTGAATTGAGAGGAATGCATAGACCAGTAACTGTCCCAAATGAGAAAGCACTCCACGGTTTCCTGGTTGCTTCGCCCACGGCTCACAAATGGCCCTTGGGCTTCCTTGTGACACACACAGAGGCAGTAGTAGTTAGCAGACAGAAGAGGGGCAACTGCATCTTTGTGTGACAAGACAAGAACCACTCTAACAGCGTGAAAGAGCAAAGTAGGATTTGGAAGGGTCTCTACGCCTGTCTTTTTGGTGGTGCTGAGAATTGAACCCAGGGCCTTGTGTATGCTGAGCAGACTTTTTAACACTCAGCCATAGCTTGTGAATATGTACATCTGCGGATGATTTCAGCAGGGACATCACCATCAGTGAGTCACCCTGAGGGTACCACACAGACGATGATGCAGACAGAACCTTTAGGAAGAGGTGGGTCTGGGTCTGTGTGACGTCTGAAAATCTGAACGCTCCTTACATTGCTCCATGTCCTGTGCCCACACAGAGCCCTAAATACTTGCTGTTCTGAGATTCTGAGCTATGGTGGTCATGGCAGACAGAAGGTAGCTTCCTCGAGTGGAAACTCTGTGACTGTGAGTCTCCGATGTGGGTCCCTTGGCAGGCATTCTGCACACACACACACACACGCACACACACACACACACTGATGCACCTTGACCTGGAGAAAGTCTAACGCTCCACCCTCCACGTGAGTCCAAACTGGGATGCCTCCCTCCCTCATTCTGAGTACTAAACTACAGGCATGAATCTAACTATCTCTGGGTCCTAGAGTCTTCACAGATGATCAACCAAATATAGGGCGTGGTGGGACCCTTGAAATGGATGACAAGTGAGATAACCAAACACGAGGATGCCAACAACATTGCAAAGAACCTTAGATAAAGTTGGTTAAGACAGAATTGTGTTAACTTAAAAAAGAAAAAAAGAAGAGATTGACTCTTAATTTTGTGTTGGGGTGGGGTGGTGGTAGGTATTTGCACATGACTGTAGAATTGTGACACTCTTATAACACACGTGTGATTTCAATTTTCCCATGATGAATTTTCTTGCTACCCAATTCCTGTAAGCAAAAAAAGAGAAGTACATCATACAGACACATTGGAAGAATATATTGTTTAAATTATTGACATGCTCCCAAACAGTTTCATCAAATTTTACCCTATGATCACTGAGTATTTCAGAAAACGTGGTGCCTTACCTTCTGAAATTTTGGTCAGCCTGTCAATCATAATCAATGATGGACACTGTTTATGAAGCGAGGTAGGGATTTATGACTTCCTTTACCTTTTTACTGCCCTCTACTAGCTGCGCATTTCAATTCTGTAACTTGAATGGTAAGGGAATATTGCACATATTGAAAAGGCAGTATTTTATTTGTTCTAGACATTTTTGAATCCACGTTAAATGTTGGTGAGGTATAGCTCTCTTTTTATCACTTTTTTTTTTCTTTTACAAAAACCATTTTTGGTCTGAAAGATCTGGTTGGTATTTTATTCAACCTACAGGGATTGGTGAATATCATCATGTTTGAAGACATGCCAGGCCCATAAAGAACAGCTATATTTGGGCGTATTCTATTTTACTTCTAGTGAAATCACAGCGTAAAGGCGAAGAAAAAAAAAAAATCAAACCTCCTTGGTAGAAACTCTCCGGACCAAAAGACTGAAAAAGATGATTCTGGAGATGAGCAAGCCCATGTATCTGAGAAAATTTAAAAAATATGTGAAGCAGCAAGTATGGTTGCTATTAGGAGGTGCAATATCAATATAGAACACTAGTGGCCAGTACTTATGATGAAGTAACGCCAGGCCAGTACTTATGATGAAGTAATGCCATGGTGGTCGGGCGAGTACTCTGCAGCTGCTGGGCATACGCACATCTCAGCTGACCAAAATGTATGGCTTATAAACAAAAAACTGAATTTTTTTTCTGTGCATCCATTTTTTTTTGTGCGTCTGTGACCAATATACTAGGCAACAAATTCTAAGTCTTCTGCTTCACATTCAGGTGAGTTTCTCTAGCAAGAAATGAATTAAACATTGTAAAATGTAGACCGTAATTAAAAACAAAACTCCTCTTTATCTGTAAGAAAATTTAAAAAAAAAATTAATTGGAAGAGGTGAGCTTCTTTTGAGTTAAAAAACAGCCAAGGATGTGATCTCTTTTGCAGTCAATGGAGGATAGAGAAAGCACGTGGCGGGTTAGGGGTGGAGCTTAGCGGTAGATCGCTTGTCTGTTGGGTAGATGGGTTTGGTCTCAGCACAGAACACGAACATGTCCTGGATAAGTAACTAGAAGTCTGGTTGGCCTACCGATGGTGCAGTGCTCGCCGTTCCAGCCCTGGCTGCATTCACACTTGCCGTCCTTACAGGTCCCGTGTTCCGCACAACGAGGGTGACAAGCTCTCTGATTACACGCTGGGCCAGTCCAGCCTTCTTCACAGCGGCAGGTGCCCCCCATGCAAACACCGTGCGAGCCGCAGTCCACCGAACATATCTCTACATTGCAAGAAAGAGGAATCCAGGCAAGAGAAAAAAAGAACGGGTTGGGGGTGAGAGGGAGGATTATGACGTCTCACACTTGTCTAAGTGAAAAAGCAAAGTCACCGTAAACCACAACTACTGGACATTAATTTCTGCATTGATGAGTAGCCACTCTGAATGGTAGAATTTTACATTCTTTCATCTTCTTTAACTTTATATGTGGCTATGCAGGTTCATAACACACACAGGACAACTGTTTGGGAAAATTTCTTTATATATAAAGATTTCATTTTATATACCAAATATTATGTATATAGAATAGTTATATATAAATATATAAGATTACCCCTTGGTAGCCAAGAAAAAACATGCACATTCAAACGATGAGATATTTGAGTAGCTAAGCATGTCAAGTATTTAACAGAAGTTGCATTATACACAGTTACTGAGAAATGAAAAGGGCTGATTGCTAAAGCCGTGGCTTAAATTTTTTTAAAATATTCAGGAACTTTAAGGCATCTCTATTATAGAAAGTACATTAGCTTGCTCACACATGCAGGCATGCTGGTTAAATAAGGGGAAATGTTGTTTTTCCTATTTAGTAAATTTGTACTCTTGACAGCTACAAATTGCTTAGCTCACATAATAGAAAACCAGTTTAATAATATATATATACACACATCGACTCTGTCATTTGGAAAACAAAGATTTTCATCTGCTGGAATTTTTGAAAGGCGCACAATGACTAAATGCCTTCAAATTGTGTAACACTGGATTAAGCCTTTAAAAAGAATTCAGATGTCTGAAGTAATTTTTTTATACAAAGCTTTTTTAAGAGCTTTATTTAACTACTGAGAAAGAGGGAAAAAGAGAGGGAGAGGGAACTTTGAGGGACATTTGAGTTTTTATTCTTTATGTATAAAGTTAACTGTGGATTTTTATTCTCAGACTGCAAAACTACTGTTCCAGTTGGAGTTTTCATTCCCAAATCGTTTCTAACAAATAGAAAGGAGATGGTTGCCTTATGTCTTTAAAATGAAAAGTAGTGAGCATTTACATCGCCACATACTCCTATTCCCACACTCAGTCCCCAAATGATATTTCTTGGGGACCATCCTTATCTACAACCTTCTCTACTCTCGACACCATAGTAAGGCTGTATAAGAACTGTAACATGTCTTACAGACACCACTCAGGGCATTAGCCGGGAGAGCGTGTGTCTCTGTTTTTGCTTTTTTTTTTCTTCTCTGCATACTATGTTTTTCTATATCCTTCGAATTAGATTTTTGATTAAGAGCCCTAGATGATTTGATTAACTTCAGAGCAACAGAACAAGGGTGTCTTTTTGAGGTTCCCCCTTTTATTCAATGGAATCAATTTTTCATTAGGGTGAAGTTGTTTATCAGCATTTAACACACTGGCTGTGAGCAAGGTGCGTCAATCTTTGTAATGAACTTATTAATTAGAGTTAATTTAATTGAAGTGGAATTGAAGGGCTAATTAATGGACACACTGCTGACGAAGATAGAGAGAAACTCTGTTGCCTTCAAACCTATAAACTTTCTCATGGAAATAATTCATTTTTTTTCTCTTTTAATAGCTTTACCCAATGCTCTGGTTATTAATTCTACACTCTTATTGAATCTGGATATCTGAAGGTCATTTTCTCAATAGCAAAAGAGGTAGCTGGCAATGGTTTCCTTTAGGATCTATTTAGTTAAAAACCTTAGATTGATACTGCTAGCAAATGTTCAGCAACATATTTGAGTGAACAACAATATTGGGATAAGCTGTAAATAAGAACCAGGAAGCAGACAGCTGAACTTGGTGAACAGGAGACAAGACGCATTCACAGGCTGAACTCTTTGAGATCACTGCTACTCATCTTCAGTTTTCTGTCTTTTCCCAGCTGATAAGAAAGCTCAATACTTTTCTATATCTAACCTTATCCTCCAAAAGAAGAACACTTCATTTCTTATTCATTCATACACTGAGTTTAATGTGTTACACCGCTGCTTTGAATGGGGATATAAAGATGAACAGAACAAAGGTCTCCAGCCACTTTCTATTTGTATTTAGATTTTAAAAGTTTTTTTTTTCAAACTTAGAATTTTTACTTTGATTCTGAACTCTAAAGTAATGGATTTAAAGCATGGATGGCATCAAATCTAAACACATAAAATAATGTGTGTGATGGACAGCCAGTTTAAACTTCGAACTAACATTTATTTTTTTGCTATTCACGGCAAGATGATTTTATCAAGATGGATGGCATTTTTAGTCATTGAGTGTGTAAGATTTTCATGGAACGGAACCAGTGGGCATCCCATCTGTTCCTCTGCTGCTTGGACGAGGCTGTGGAGCAAGCACGAGTGAGGGCATCCAGCAAGGGCTACTCTACAGTAAGAACTGTTAGACCTGCGCTCCCCAGAGAGCGTCCTCATCCCATTAAAACTGACCTGGAGTCTCTTTGTGGAATGCATTTTTTTATTTGGTACAGGAGATAGAAATGTAAGTAACAATTCAGAAATAAATGAATGCTTATTTTGATTCTTACAATTAAAATATGTACTTCTTAAGAAAACTGGACAAACCGACCGGATGAATGTAAAATTAGTGTCAGGCACTCACACTGGATAAATATCACTTGGCAAGGATTTCCTAAAACTCTTTAGGCCCTTCTACAACCCAGACTCCGTTTTATGATTTTCTTATCTACCTAAACATGTCACTTATTTTGAAAGTCAGGAATTTTCTAACCAAAAATTTGGACTATCATTTCTACAAAGCATGGATAAAAACAGTATAAATTCTGTCTGCTTTCAGAGGATGTGTCAATGATGGAGGGTCAATAAAAGGGGAAGGGAGAGAAGAGAGGAGATTGTGAGAGGGAGGGAGGGAGGGAGGGAGGGAGGGAGGGAGGGAGGGAGGGAGGGAGAGAGGGAGAGTTTGAGGCGGGGGGGGGGGAGAGTGTGAGCAGGAGGGAGGGAAAGATTGAGAAAGGAAATGAGAAAATTGGGTTGTAAAGAAACCATAAGACTATTACAAATTAGTTTATAGAAAATTTTCTTTTTTCTACGGTTCTACTTGAGGAATCAAAGATGGATTTGTCTCGTAGATTTTTGAATCACGGGGGAGAGGAGATGCT
Organism: Peromyscus eremicus; assembly: GCF_949786415.1. NCBI lineage: Eukaryota > Metazoa > Chordata > Mammalia > Rodentia > Cricetidae > Peromyscus > Peromyscus eremicus. The sequence continues at coordinate 38,676,314 of NC_081433.1, forward strand.
GCTACCCAAGTTTCTCAAAATGCCAGGAAGGCAGAGTTCATAAAGTTTACCAGTTTCCCCCAGCCCTGTCTTCAAAAACAACAGTGTGGGGCTGGAGAGAGGACGCAGCAGTTAAGAGCACTGGCTGCCCTCGCAGCGGGCCCGGGTTCAGTTCCCAGCACCCACGGCAGCTCACAACTATTTGGAACTCCAGCTCCAGGGGATACAACGCCTTCTTCTGGGCTCTGTGGGCACTAGGCATCCAGGTGGTGCCCATACATCCATGCAGACAAAACATTCACACATAAAAATAAATATAAATAAATAAATAAATAAATAAATAAATAAATAAATAAATAAATAAATAAATCTTTAGGGAAAAAAACCCCAACAATGTGAATGATCTGCATGGCAGTATTTTGTTTCACTTTATACTACTAGGTCATATTAATGAAGAAAATAATTTCATTCCATGGCTCTGGTATTTGGTAAATACAGTGAATACTTCCAAGTGGAAGCTCCTTTGAATAAATGAGGAATGGAAACACGCTATAGTTCATCTTCCCACACTACTACTGTTCACTAACACTGCCAGCACAGCCACAGCATCAACGCTAACACTGTGCGTGAGGCTCTGTCTGTGCACTGGTCCTCTCTCGGCGTAGCTGAACTTAACTCCCAACGTGCAAAGTGCTGGTGCTATTATCCCCACTTCATAAAGAAAGAAACTGAGGCACAGGGAAGTTATATACCTTGCCCTACCCAAACAAAGCTATCGGATGGCTAATCTAAAAGCAGAATCCAGAGTTAGGGGTGAAACACCGGGGTGGAGCCCTTGCCCAAGTATGCTTAAGGTCCCTAGGTCCCACACCCAGCGCTGGAAGAGAGAAAAGGAAAACCGATTGAACCTGCACAGCTGGGCTCCCATGTTCTTAAGTACATTAGAGAAGCAGAGGAGGGGGCCAGGAGAAGCAGAAAGAAGCTGCCGCATGGATGCACGCATGCACGCATGCACGTAGACACACATGCACACTTGCACTCCCGTCTAGGCTTTATGTAGACCCCTTTCCCTTACCCAGCACCGCTGGGAAAATGCGTCCTTTTCTTCCTCTTTTCTCATCCTTCATTTTGCCCCTCCCTTCTCTTCTCCCTTTCTTTTCAAATATTTATTTTTGTTTGAGTATCCTTCATTTTCTCCCCTCCCACTGATTCCAACCCGCCTCTGCTGTAAACCCGTGTCTCCCTTTCCTGACATCGTGGCCTCATGTAGACACTGGGAATGAGCTCCAGTCTCTCCTGCTCTGAACTTTCCACGCTTCTCACCAAACTTCTCTGTCTTAGTTTTTCAGAAACCCTTGCTGCCTATCACTCATTTAAAATACTGCTCCTATTTATCCTTTTCATTTCTGTTGATTCCAAACTCCTTGCTCTCTCATCATCCCACACTTCCGCGAGGTCCCCTTAATCTGTCCTCTAGTCACTCAACTAGCATTATTCAGCGTCCGACCTGTTATCACTCCCATCTGAGTGAGCACACCACTGCCGCCTGCGAACTTTGTCTAAAATTTCATTTCTAAACTAGAACCCTCATAATGGGGACCCACCTAAGGTTGACCTCAGTTATTATTTTTTTACCCTCCCCCCCCCATACTGTGGCACTGTTGTAGAATTATTTTTCATGGTTATCACTTTCTCATAACTATAGTTTCCAAATTGCATTTGCAAGAGGGGTAGAGGTAATATTTGGATTTTATCATTAAAATATCACATTTTATGGGGCTACTTCTTTGTATTTATTGGGCCAAGTACTTTTGTTCTGTTTTATTTTTATATTTTATTTTTTGAGACAGAACCTTGCTGTAAAGTTCAGATTGGCTTTGAACCTGTTTCTCTGGTCTCAGCCTGTGGAGCGAGGGGATTGGAGGTGTGTCCACTATGCCCAGCTTACACAAGTACTTTACATACATCAAGTCATCCCCACAGCACCTCGATGAGGATCATTCTGTGGTTTTACAATGAGTAAACTGAGACACACGGTAATTTTCTAAAGACTAAAGATCCATGAAATAGACTTGGCTATGAACACATGTATCCGACTTCACAGTCCAAGTCCTTAGACACGTTCTAACGGTTTCCTTAGTCACAAATGGCCCCTTACCTGCCCCTCCCCTGAGACTGCCATGTTTAAATGAAGGAAAAAGTGTTAATAGAAGTCCCTGTGAAAATTCTCAGTGTTCATCAAGATGGGATCACTCCTCTGAGTTTAGTGAACTATTCCATGTAACACTTGGTATGATATTATATCGGCATCTAATTATTTCACGTGTGCTCATCTCAGCTCCCAATTAAAACAGTAATTTTCTAAGCTGAATGGCATCTCCTCACACTGTGTGACTAATGACTGGGAATATCATGGAATTAGTTCCTAAGTTGTAACCAGCATTACAAAAAAAAAAAAGATTAGATTGGAAAAAAATCAGCAAGTACCATTTTGTACAATGTCCATTTCAGTAATGCCCGAGTATGTGCATGTGTCTATATACTAGTGAATATTATTGTCATTCCCTTATAACCATAATTTAACATCTGTGTTGAATTATTATATATAGTAGTCACACACACAGTCTTTAGTGTGATTATGTTTAGCCTTCCCTTGTCAGGTAAGTTTTTATTTTTTAAGTTGCAGACTATCTGTTCATGACACAAAGTGCCTGAATTTCTGGGCATGGTGGCACATACCTATACGAGCACAGACAGAGACTGGACTGTGAGTACAAGGCCCGTTTCTCCTATGTAGTAAGTCTAAGGCAGCTCAGGCTACGTGAGGCCCTGTCCCAACTATGCTACCACCCACCCCTAAATGGGCTTCCATTCTCAAGCTGTAGCTAGACCCATAGATACGAGTGTAAATCAATATTTCCATCCAGCGAGACTGAAGAAGATAAGTCTGTCTTATGCAGATGAAAGAGCATTCTCTCCAATAACAGAGAAGAGAGGATTTTTAATAATAAATTACCAAAGCTTATTTCCTGAATAACTACTTCATTGCTTTAAACATTTACATCGTTAAAGAAAAATCACTTGGTGACATAATTTTTTACAAAGTGTGCTTTAAAAAGTCAAATATCCCAAATCTTAAGTAAAGTATAGTAAATACTTGGTGGCATCGCATTGATTGACCTCACCATTTGAGCAGTCTGGGCCAGTCCAATTTGGGTCACAAGTGCAGGAACCGCTTTCCTGAAGGTATGTCCCATGGCCCGAGCACTGGTCTGGGCACATGGTCTTCAGTATTTCACAGTTACTGCCACCCCATCCTGGGCTGCAGTGACATTCTCCATGGATACACACCCCATGATTGGAACATCCAGGGTCCAGACAGTCCGCTAGTGTCAAGAGAGGAGAACAGCTTTATTAAAGCTGAAAGATATCATAGTACATGAAGGCTCAAGAATCAACTCTCAATTCCTAAGAATGTTTTAGACAATCAAACATCCATCGACCATTCTCCAGAACTTGTCTCTGAAAAAGCAGAGAGCTGTAATACAATCAAGCATTAAGAACCAACCTGACGCCATTTAGGTAACTGAGGCTCTTGCAAAGATTGGTCTTTCATGAATTAGACAAACATGCTCTGGAGGGTTCAGACAATCGCTCTGTGTTCTGCCCAAGCAGAGTCAGAGAACAGACCCTGTACATGCTGGCCTGCTCCATGACCACCGGCACTGACAGCTGTAAGGGAGCCTCAGATTGTTCGAGAAATAAATGAGTTGCACACGCTAGCCTTCTTAATTCTCTTTAATGTGCTTTAGATGATGAGATTTAATTTAGCAATTTGACTCAATAAAACTTTACACTTGTACGGTCAATGGCCTGAAAATTTAATTCCAGAGACTTAATTGCATTACTTTGTGAGTGCAGATCAATAAAATCAATTTGATTGGAGAATGGAAATGGTGCTTTTTTGGCTTCCCGAAAAAAATAAAAACAAACAAACAAAAAAAACAACAACAAACCAAAGCCCAGTTAAACTGCACTTTACAGTATAGTGTCTCGACTCTCCTCTGCATGTACAGTGACGAAAGAAATCCACAACATTGCTCTTATTCCTTATATTACATTCTATTGTTTTTTTCTTTCTAGAGATGCCAAAAAGGTCGGCATCAGTGTAAAAAGCTGAAAAGTGACAAGAAGAAGCCCATTCTTTGTTGGGTTTCAAGACACAAATGCTTGTTTGCTTTCTCAGAGTAAAACAACAACAAAAAAAGAATTACTCATGCTACAGAAACAAGAGCAAAAGAGCTCTTTGGTATTTGTTCTTTTCATTAGTTAAAAACGTTAATAAAACAAGGCATTCATAAATATGGAAATAAAAATTGCTTTCATAGAGGAGCATGTGAAAGAACACTTGCCAGACTGAAGATTACAGATCTAATCTGTGTCTTTATGGAGGTAACAATAGGATTCGGTAAATATTGACATGTTTACCTTCTTCACAGTTTTCTCCTTTGTACCCCGAGTTGCAAGCGCAAGAACCCATGATGCAAATCCCACGACCCCCACACTGCGGGTCAATGCACTGGGTAGTCGGCACGTCACACTCGGTGCCCTTCCAGCCACTGAAGCACAGGCAGCGGCCCTTGGAGTATTGCCCATTGCCACTACAGAGCACCGGACAAGCTGCTGTGAAATAACACAAGACAGAACGGTCAACAGCCACGTTTGCCATTGAGCCCCTCACAGAACCAGCGATGGGCCGTTCCCATCCCCTTTCTTCCCCGGGTTGCTAAGTTTCCTCGACTGGATGTGTTTCTACGGCTTATTTCTATCGGCTTAAGAAGAGACTCTGACTTGCATACCTCTTGAACAATCCGGACCCAGAAACCCCGGGAAACAATGGCAAGTTCCAGAAACACATTCTCCATTTCCATGGCAATTTCGGGGGCATTCCACCACAGACTCTGAAGAAGAGAAATGCAGGGAGCATTTGTGAGATGCCGACCCCTTTCAGAAGCGGTCGCTCTGTTCATTTTAGTTAGGTGTTAATGCAATTATGGATAGTTCACTCCATAACCCCCAAATCAGTTCATTTATATAAGATATCTGCAGAGTGACGTAAAGCATTTCAAATCTTCAAATGCAGATTTTCAAAGTGTTCTCTTCCTGCGGTAATTTATAATATTTCTTACAGAGCTTTAGGGCTTGCCATACATTCACAAATGAACAATTCAAAAACAAAACATGTGTGTTATCACCCCAGGAATGACTAAAATTTGGTAAAAATGATTTGAGTTTCTATTTGGCACGGAGTTTAGGCAGTCGGTGGAAAAAGATGCTTTGAAGAAGGCTCTTACCTATAACGATGGTATTAAAAGACACCGGCTCTGGATTTTTCCCATCGTTATAAAAAGCCAGATGCCAGATTCCAGAATCCAAGTACTGGATGAAGCCAGCTTCATGTAGGCTGATGGATCTCGCCTGCCGCCCGGCTCTTTCAGATTCCACCAGATTCCGCTGTTCTCTTGCTATTAACCTGCTGCCATCCAGGAGTTCCACGAAATCGTACTGGGGGTGAGGGTAAGGGAGATGGAGTCAGTAGCCAGAAACAACACGTGTACTGCCTCTTCCTCAAGCTTTTCTCTTTTGGAAATAAAACAGTGTTAGAAGTTCTTGTTTGACAGGCCCAAGTGACACAAGTGACAGAAGCCTTCTAGGCATGGAATTTATGAGGATAAGGATCACCTGTTGCATCCCCTTGTATTTAAAACGAAATGATCATTTTCTTCCTTTTTAGGGAGTTACCAAATTCAGTTCCCCTGACTGATAACAAGTTTGGTAAATTTAGGCACTTTGGGGATATAAATATGAAATCTATGTGATTTTACTTAGACCATGAATGGCTGATGATCCAATCCTACTTGACACTTATAAATAGCAAGGACTGTTGTTTATCCTGCACTAGAATTATTCCTAATCCCTGAAGCAGCTCTTTGGGCAAGAAATTTGTGGTTGTTCTTGAGGACTCTTGAGGAGGTTCAGCAGGACCTCCTACCTGGAAAATGGGATCTATGAACCCAGATGTACTTTGCTGCAGACCTGGGGTCATTTCCACCATAGCACTACATTCCTCTCCTGGGACGCTAATGCAACCGTCCAAACTTTTGTGGAATTTTCACATCAATACATTAAATGAAGTGCCTTAATATTCTTTATTAAAATCAATAAACTGATTAACAGATGGGTATGATGGGACAGAGAAACAACAGCATGCAGAGTTAGGGGCGTGATGGCAACCATCCTGGAAGCTACTGTTTGTTTTCACAATGATTATCAATCACAGACATTGGAGGTTAAAAAAACTGAGCTAGAGAATTTAAACTATGGAATATTATTGACAACCACAGGGTAGAATTTTGCCAACAAACGCCAGTGAATTTGGAAGATACTGGAAAAGATTCTTCAATATTGGTTTTAATAAACTTTTTAGCTAATAGCTTCTTTAAAAATTACAGTGATTCTACTGCTGTCCACTTGTCCAGTTTCATTTTTACTTCTGAGATATATTTAATGTAAAAGCTCACAAATATATGTAGATGCAGATGATGCATAAACATCATAATTATAGTACTATATATGTATATCATTAGTACTTTATGATTTATTCTTTAAATGGAATCATTGTGGAGGAAAAAAATTTTATAAGACTCTCTTAATCCAATCAAATAAAAACAAAATTAGTTGTTGGAATTTCTGGGAATTATATTTAACTAGACTGCCACTGTGCAGACCACAGACATCTACTACTGTAATAAGAAAATTTAATATGTGATTCAGTATATGACTCATTGAAATCTTTATTTAAATAAAAGCATTTCGTTCTTTGGGTAGCAATATGCAAAATATATGCTAACTTCATTAGTACTCAAAATTTTTCAATTTTCTTACAAGGATGCAAACTTGTAATTGCATGATCTTGTAATTTCTCCAGCTCTTTGTAAAAAAGTTCACTGGGATTCTATTCCCTCACGATTAGAGGAGAACAAAGTTTTTTTTTTTTTTTTTTGTCCCCTCCTCCCCGAGAACAAAGTTTAATTTTGAAGGGTATCTCCATCTCAAATAGGTCATCTCCATTTACTCATCAGATTTAAATATTTACATTATTCTGGCAAAGCAAGAGGGAAACTTCCCTTTCATGGCCCAACACAGACCCTTTCCTCTTCTAACATTATATACAGGAACTGAAAATGAACAGGGTAGGAACGGTGAGTTTTAACTGGTCTTTCAAGTCTACAGTTAGTCGTCGTTGCCAACACAGTGATGGGCATTTGTACCACACCTGAATGATGATGGAACCATGAAGAGTGAGAACAGTGGGAACCCTGAAGTGGCTGATGGCTTCTAACCATCTACCCAGATCTAGGGTGTTGTCAAGACATTTCACAGGTGACTTCAGGAGAGCGACTCAAAACACCTGAAGAAAATTACCTTCTTTACACTGTAACCATCTCTACCCAAAGTAACCAAATCATATGGCTCGTTCTTCAGTCATAACATGATTATCTATGGGCAAGTCTGAGCTTTGCTCTACTTATAAACCGGAACTGCACATGGACTGATTATAGTGGGGAGAAGTCTTAAGACCTTATGCTATTTTCTGTATGAATTCTCTGGACTAACTCTTTGGTCTCAAACTCTGGAGAGCTATCACAGACAACATCTATATATCACGTGGATGTCATTAAATAGGAACTATTTCAGCTCCCTTTAAGGGAAACTTTCTCATGATATTACCTTACTCTTATATTGTTACCTAATATATATGCTATTACCATATATATATATATATATATTTATTGTATGTGTGTGTGTGTTATATACACACACATAGATGTATGTGTCACACACTCTGAAGTTCTTTCTCAAGTTGCTCTGAACTTCAATGGAGCTATGTAAAATCAATAGAAGAAAAGGTTGCTTATGTTTCTTTTCAGAGGTTTACTATTTAATCAGCCATGTAAAAATGTAAATAGGCCTTTTCTGGTATCGTGCTAGTTTACTTCTGAAAAGCTAAGACTATCTATCCAACTCTTTAATTCAATTTCCGTTATTAAATTGATGGGAATTCAGAATCAGTGAGTGCCTGGCTATGCCTTTAATCACCTTTCTTTGGGGGGTGGAGTGGGGGCGGCCTTGCTATGTAGGTCTTGCTGGCCTTTCACTATCAAAACTCTTGCCCTGCCTCCCACCCAGCCTTTGAAAAACTTCCCTCCAAATTTCTGATGGCGGCATCTATCATACATTATAGAGAAGGAAAAAGTTTTAGAAACCTTCCAATTCAGCTCTCTCATTTTCCCAATGGACACTAAATCTTGGAGGAGTAAAGCGACTCATACAAGGTCATGTAGAGCATAAAATCAAAAAACGGTAAGGCTGTGTTTAGAACTCAGGCTTCTGCCTCTTTTTCTGGAACAGCCTTCAGGCCAACGCACTAACACACCATAGCACAGTAGCCATAGAGCACAGAACTGCTTCCTTAGGCTTCCAACTGTCCAGGAGAATAAATGGGCCATCGGGGAGAAGAAAGTCAATTGGCTCCTTGGCAACGATCAAATGGACAATTTCATAAAGGGTCACAAAGACTTTGACTTTCAAAACTCAAGTGACTATTCCGAGGGGCTGGCCAATTTTAATTATTTCAGGTTGATTTATTTAATGTTCCCCAGGAACAGAGAAATGTTCAATTTGGGCTGCTTTATAGCATATTTCACGTTTAAACACTGAACTCAGAAACAGCTGTTTGCTCTGCTGATCTTGACTAAGCCAGAGGAAGGACCTCTAATAACCAAGGCTTAAGAAAAAGCATACCTTACACAAATACTCTGTGGGAGAAAAGAAGGACGGATATTTTGGGTACTGTATTGAAAGAATGGTGCCATTGTAAGAAAACGTGACGCTGAACCTTTCATTTCCCTAATTTTATGAGTTATGCATCTCATGCAAAAAGTCAGCTATATACCCTGAAACAAACGTTTTTAAGCACACAACACATTACAGGCTTTTCAAAACAGTCCTGGCTGGCCTGGAACTTGCTACATAGAACAGGCTGGCCTTGAACTTGATCCGACAGCTCTTTAGCGTCTACCTTCCCAAATGCATGCACCACCATGCCTGGACACAACACACAGGCTTCATCTGACATTGTTTTCAGAAAACTTTATAAAGTTGCACTTTCACAGATGTGCTTCACTGAGAGGACTCTTCCTTGAGCTGGAGAAAAACATAATTTAATTTCCTACGTAGTTTCAGTGGAGAGAGGTTTCCGTGTCTTACTGGACTATCCATGTAAACACAAACTGTCTACAGTAACTGGAGTTCCGAAGATTCACTTTCATTGACAGTTTTTTTTTCCATCTCTGCAGAGAATGATGTGGGGATTTGATTGGGATTGTACTGAATCTGTAAACAGCTTTTGATAAAGTGACCATTTTCATAATACTAATTCTCCTAATCCATGAGTATGGGATGGCCTTCCATATTTTAGTGTCTATCTTTTTCTTCAGAGGTTTAAAGTCAATTCAGACCATTTTAAAGCTTAAAATTGGATACATGGACATCATAACAAGTGTTTGACCCAGAAGGAACCAAAGTATCTACTTCGATATCACAGATATGAGAATATATTGTAACATATTAGTCAAAATTTACACAGCCATTGAAGCCACAGATTTTTAGAAAGCATGCTGAGAAGTACAGTATTTCTTTCAAATTGTGATTTCTTTATTAGTATTTGGTCAAATTTTCATAATTCATACTCTAAGATTATAGAAAACAATTTCTTATAGGGTCACAGAATATGAAGTTTGTACAAAAATCTTGGTCTTTCTTTTATAAATGAAAAAAAAACCAATATGGGATTCGACAAGGAGATAAACTTATTATAAAATATGTCCAGCTCATCTAAGTGTTAATTAGCTAGCTAGTATACTTTTTAATTCCTCTACTTACTAGCATAATACATCTTGGAAAAGTTTCTTTTCCAATTTTATAGTAGATAATTCAAAGATTTTTCTCATAGACATTATGGAATCTGTTCTGTTCTCCTGGTGATACAGATTAAAACTCAGGGCCTCCTCTATTATAGCTCACCCCCCACGTGACCTTTTTTAAATAACAAAAATGACATTTTCCAAGTCACATACGCCATGACTCAGTATTAGAGACTTGATTATTTTGTGGTAGTTGGGATTGAGTTTCAGATGTCAGGGCCTCAAAGATTGCAGGCAAGTGCTCTACTACGGAGTCATATATTCCCAGTCTATTTTTTTTTTAAACTTCGTAATTTATCTCACTAAGTTGCCTAGGCTAGCCTTGAACTTGTCACTCTCCTGCCTCAGCATTCAGAGTACCTGTGATTGAGGGTCTGTGCAACTCGGTTCTGGCTGGACTGTGGCCATTTTGGTGGTGGTTCTCCAGCTGTGGCTGTTACAGTGGGGGTATTTTTATACAACGAATGGCCTTTCAAATGCTGTGGATCCAGTAGTCTGAGGACTACACTGGCTCCATCTTGCTTGGTTTTCTGTTAACCATCTACCTATTCACCTTACTCTTCCTTGTTTCCAAAGGAAATGGTGGTTAGACTTGGGAAAGTTTGTAACTATCATGCTTATTATGCTTGTGTTTCTATATTTTCTTCACTAAAAATAAATCTGACATTGTAAAAACCGCTTTAACCCAACATCAATATATTTAAGATGAATATGTATGCATTTGTGATATGAAAGGAATAAAATCATCTGAAATGACCACAGAATCTTGGAGAATCTACAGTGTGCTAGATACTCAGCTGATGCTCAGTGTTCATGAAGTGACTCAGACATTTTTAGCCATTTTAACCAATCATTAGCCATGCAAGCCTTTCCCTGCTAGTGATTCAGACATCTCAAACAAGCAGACACTATACTCAAACTTCGTTTCACTGCAAAAGATTCATTTAGAAGTGTTGGCTTCACCCAACAGCTGAGTTTTGGGGCTAGAGGAACATCTGGAAATGCAAACTAGGAGCATGCATTTTATCAACACCAAAACCCATTCTCACCTGCGTATGGGAAGGTGGTAAGCCTTTCCGGCCGTATACTCCAATCAATGCATCCTTCTGAAGAGAGATGTTGAACTTAAGAAACTGTGGCTGATCGATAAAGAGTTGCGATCTCCAGAAGATCCCGGGGGGAACCTCTTGAACTGCTCTCCGGCCAATATCAAGTTCTCCGGAATCTATGGTGTTATTTTCATGTGTAAATCCACCTAATTTTCCTGAATGTGAGAGACCCAGCGGTGAAGAACAAAACATTAAAATAACAGGGTTTCTTTTCAAAGAGTTATTTCCCCTCATTGTTCAGGAATTCTTCTTCTGATACGCGAGATACTCCCTTGTCGTGTGCACTTTAAGAACTTTTTTTTTTTTTTTGATGAAGCGTTGTTTTACTAACTTTCATCTAACATTCTTTAAGGTATTTAAAGTCAAGATTCTCCGACTTCCCCCAAGGTATGGTGATCACTGAAGCTGTTTCCACACCGACAGCGTTTCTCATTTACTTGAAACATAAATGTCTTATAAATTATACGCCTTGTTATTTCTTGGGAGAGATTTAGTCTGGTGCTTATCGGCTACTCTAACTGTACCATAATTCTGCAGAGTGTGAATGAAGGCATAATGGATTATAAAGATTTCCAAGCCAATTTTTAAGTAACCAATCAATGTTACCGATTCATACACCAGAAAAAAAAAATGGAAAAATAAATCATGTGTCAAAAGAGGTAAGTAGGGGTTGTAGGGCATCAGGAGATAGAGGATAAGAGGAGCAGGGTTCTATCTCTTAAGTTTTAATGTCGGCTGTCACAAGACTTCCTATTTCTTGACCCACCATTGAGTATTAGTGGGCACACTGTGCCACCCTTCCTCAGAGACCTTCAAGCTTCAGGGTAAACAAACAAACAAATAAACAAACAATCAAGCAAACCCCCCTCTCCCCGGAGAATCCCTGCCATCTCCTAGCACCATGGCCAGGTTCAAGATCCAAGGCTGTTTTTCGGGGTTGGTGTTCTCCTTCGCCTCTTGGCCAAGGTCCTCTCTTGGGTACTCTCCTGGCCACGGGAGGGGGTTTCACAATTTACTGCAAGTGGAAACAAAAAGAAAAGGTCCCCCCAAAAGCCGAAGAGACAGAAGGCATATTATCCTCTATCAAAGCCAACCCTTTTAACTTGATAAAAAGTTGACTTACCATTTTTTTTTCTTTTTTTCATTAAACTGGAAATAGCCTCCAGAGAACTTGTTAATTCAAAAAATTTTAAGATTTAATCTCAAATCTGAGAATTATGTCTTATCCTAAAGAGCGGAGAGAGCCTGTTGTCTGGGATGACTCGTTAATTTAACATTGCATTCATTTTATTAAGTGTCTGCTAGGGACAGAGCACTGACGTAGTAATAAGAAATACACACCGAAGAGTTAGCAGCTCAGAAACCATTGGCTCTAGCTTAAACAGCCTGGTCTTCACAGAGCTAACTGCCTGGTGGAGGAGACGATCTGCACAAAGTAAAGCTTCGCAGGACTGGGTCAGGGGCAGGCCATCGCACTGGACGCTGGACTTGGAAGGACAGGTAGGTTAAGTGTGATGGCTAATCTTGGTGGGCAGCTGGCCCAGACCTGCTGTCAATTAAAAGGCAAGCCGTGAGGCACACCTGTGAAGAATTTTCTTGATCAGGTTATTCGAAGTGGGAGACCCGCTCTAACTACGGGTGGCGGGCGCCTCCCTTGCGGCAGCCTGGATAAAAAAGTGTGACTTTGGCCTGTTTGCTTCTTCTCTTACTGGCAAGTTCATCTGCTCTGCTGCTGCTACCACCGCTGGTGTTATATTCCTTTCCAAGTATCAGAACCCAGCTTCTTTGGGCTTTTAACATACACTGAAGACTAGTGGCTTCAGTGCCAGATTGGGAATGTTCAGGGCCCCAAACTCATGAGCTGAGTAAGCTACTGGGTTGTCGGCCACTCCAGTATGAAGACAGCCATTACTGGACCAACCAGATTATGGTGCGTGACTCAGTCTATATTAACCTTTTAATATATATTTATTCCATTCGTTCTTTTTGTCTTGAGAACCCTGACCAATACAACAAAGTATCTGAGTTAGGGCAAATCTGACGATTTTAAAAACGATATGGAGAGAGGCACGTCTTCGGATGCACGGGCGAGGGAAGACGTTTTGGAATCTAACGACCTGGGTTTGAATCGTGGCCACGTCAGAGTCAGAGGGACCTGCGGGAAGAGGCCAAAACCTCCGACACAAAATCTCCTCTGGAAAATGGGGATGGCCACATGACCTCTGAACTACTGCGAGGTCTTGACAAGCGCTCAGCTCAGTGGCCCTCTGTATGAATGGACACGAGACTAACTGGCTTGCTGGGAGAAGAATGGGAGGGCAAGGCTGGAAAGGGAAGACATTATCCAGAGGGAGCAAACACCTGGTGAAAGAATATGATCTTTACGCCTACAGCGTTGGTGTTTCTGTCCTGTAAATACTTTTCATTTTCACTCTATTAACACACATTTTTATACCTTTTCTTGAGGACGCATATACTTACTATTATGCCTGCCATGTCCGGTGTAGTTTAAAAACAGAGAATTATATAATGGTATAATTATATAAATGGTATTCCAATGCAGAAATGATCTTGTGTTTCTACCCCCCTTCCCTCCATCACTGCCTTCGCCTTCCCTTCCCGGCATTGGAGAAACAGAATTCAAGATGACGAGGAAACACGCTGTACAGTCATAGATGAGGAAGGCAGATAGACCCCAGCTGACGGCCGAGAGGATGTGAAACACTTCACAACAGATTCACTCTTATGGATAACTGTGGGGTCTGAGGGAGAGCATATTTTTAGTAAATGTCAGGCTTGCTTTCTGCCTGGACTACGGCATCCCACTGTGGCACATACACCATCAGTTGCAAAGGACAGCTATAACTAAGTGGAGACCCGTTAAAGGTTCAAGCAGGCTAAAGGTAAAATGAAATCATTGTTTGAGGGGCATTAACGTGCAGCAGTACAGGAAGCCTGGAGATGGAGCAGAGAAGGGGAATATGGCCATAACAGCCCAGGTAGGATGCAGAGAGGCATTATACAAGAAAGCTTAATAAAACACCATTATTTATAACTCCATATAGTCACTTCATTCTCAATGCCCATAATCCTAGCAGTTAATAGTGCTTAAGCAGCAAGGTCTATTTTTCTCAAACCAGTTTAGTATTATAAAATACTGTAAGGAAATATCAAAATCGTATCGCCATCATCATTTTTAATTTTCATATAGGACCACTTAGATCATAAACCATGCACCTTCCATATAACATTATTTTTATTATGATATACATTCATTGGAGCAAAATCAGAATACTCAGTTCAATTTTCCATTGAGGTTAAAAATCATCTCTGTGACACCTTGGAACACTTGACAGCATTTTTCATTCAAGGAGCTTTTGCAAACCCTATGTTTGCACAGAATTAGCATTGATGAAGCATTCACATGCTGAGGGACAGTGGCTGAACACTTACGACAGGTATGTTGTTTGTATTAAACGTCAAAACCACCCTGTGAGGTCCATACTTTGAGATAAGGAAACTAAGAAGTAAAATGTGTGCCCGAAGTAAATGATGGCATCATGATGCAAATTTCCAAACCATGTCTTCCATATCCCTAGAAACCATGCTTTTTATTATAACAAAATAGTTTTAAGTTACTATTTCTATCTATTCACTATTTCAAGTAAGATACTAACTCATTCATCTATACTGTAGAATCCATACAGCTTACAATTATAGGGCTTAAAGTTATAATTAATGTTTTTGGAGACAAAAAAATCTCACTGTGTATATCTGGCTGGCCTAGAACTCACAGAGATATGCCTGTCTGTATGTCCTGACTACTGGGATTAAAGGTGTGATCTATCTATTTTTGTTTTGAATAATCAATTTTATAAGAACAGTTTTTGAAAAAAAGGCCATAGATCATTCTTTGTTACAATCACCATAAATTGCTAATAAGTTTATATTCTGATTGACATCTACATAAAACATGTATGTATGTATGTATGTATGTATGTATGTATGTATGTATGTAGGTGGGTGAGTAGTGCTGAGGATTGAATCTATGGCCTTGCACATGTGGGCCCTTAAGTGCTCCACCACTAAGGTATATCACCCAGTTTCATTCTGTTTTCACTTTGGAGACTTTCTGTGTAGGTTGCCCAGGCAAGTCTCTGCAGCCTAGGCAGGCCTTCTTCGGGAGGTCCTCAGGGCTCAGCTTCCAGAGCAGCTGGGGTTGTTGGCATGCAGCATCAGCCTGGGCTGAGACAGCTTTCAGGAGATGGAAGACAGCAGCTGCCTTTCCTCCACTAAAATCTGCTGTGTACACACCCCTGCTAAACATGGGTATGGTTCACATCTGGGCTCATCTGTCCAGGTAATACACATCCAGCACTGTTATTACACTCGACTTTTATTAGCAACCACCTTTTCTGTTGCCTTTGACGCTTATGCAGGCGATTCTGTCTCCTTTTTGGTGACAGTCCCATCTGATGCTGATGGAGGTAAATGTTAGCAATTTTATGAGCACACCTGTGCTTTGGGAGCTGGTGAGGATAAACTGGCACCCATCCCAAAGTTGTTTTCCCCTTAATACTCCATCTTTGCCAAGTATATTGGCTTCGAGAATAGCAGTCGTGTTCTGGCTTCTGGGGTTTAAGGTTTCACTCTCTCCAGGCAGCTTAATGTGTAGGTATTTCTGCTTTGTTGCTTTCTCGATTTGTCGATTTTAAGGGGTTAAATCCTTTTCACTGGAATAATATGAAAGCCTGATGTGATACAAGTTAGCATATCAACTAATCCAATTAGTCTTATAGTTAATTTAACAGGTGCCTCTTTTCAGGAAGATGGGTTTTTTTTGTTTGTTTGTAAACAAAACCAAAAATGAAATAAAACAAAACAAAAAACTCTGGAGGTTGACCAAATGGGCTTAGAGCAGTAGTAGATGTGATGATGTTTCCGCATCCAACATGAAAAGGCCAATTATGCCATAATATCATAGAACCTTGGAAAGCCAAGTGCCCATGAAAAGTCTTTTAGACCAGGAGTCTTCCAATAACCATAGTCATGACCCCAGGACACCATGAAATGTATTTTGATACTTATCCTCATTTCCTGGGACACGATCCTTAAGATCCTTGGACTCTCTCCAGTGACAGTGTCTTCGTATGCTACTGAGTTCACTGGGTTGAGTGGCCATTGGAGGCTTCAAGGATGGGGCTAAACCAATCCAGAGTTAGAGTAGGTCTTCCAGTCCCGCCTCTCAAGGATGGGGTTAAACCAATCCAGAGTTAGAGTAGGTCTTCCAGTCCTGCCTCTCAAGGATGGGGTTAAACCAATCCAGAGTTAGAGTAGGTCTTCCAGTCCCGCCTCTCAAGGATGGGGTTAAACCAATCCAGAGTTAGAGTAGGTCTTCCAGTCCTGCCTCACAACCTCTAGGGTTGAGGGGATGCCACATGGCCAGTGGTTTCGTCAGTTGTGTCTATGTTGTGAGGCCTCCATAAGAACCTAAAATGAAGGGTTCTGGAAGCTTCTGGACAGCTGCTCACTCAGAGCTCTATCAGGGGACTGTCCGTCCCCTTCCCTATAAATCCTTCCATTGTGTCCTCTGTGATGCCCTTTCCAAAAAGGCTGGTAAATGTGTTTTCCTGAGTCCCGTTAGTCAGGTTAGCGAATTAGTCAAAGCAAGAGGGGGTGTATAGTGGGGACCTCAACGTGCAGATGACTGGACAGACACATAGGTGAACAACCTTGGGTTTGTGATTGTCATGGGAGTTGGGGAGGGATAGTCCTGGAGACTGAGCTCTGACCAGATCACCTTCTCTTGCCTAAAAGACAGAGTCGGAAATGATTATAAGTGGAGAACTCTGGGCTGGTGTCATGTGCACAACCACTCGCTAGCTCGCTGTGGGGAGGAATCCAAACACCTTGGTGGTCACTGCGTTCTGTGTTGACTGTTCTGCCCTGAGAACACCATTAAGACTCACCAGCGACGGAAGGGGTCATTTGTAGGGAATTTATTTCTAGACTTTCAACAGCCTTCCTGTGTATACTCTCTTATAGCAGGACGCCCCACACATCTAATTCCTAGTATATGTTTATTATAGCATAACGGCTCCCTACGCTGAACAAAGGCCAACTTTAGGTAGTTCTGTTCATGATGTCCCCTTCACTGAAGACACAATAAACCTAAGGCGAGTCTTGTTGGCTTTCTCTTGTGGTACCTCCATCAACCTCAAACTGAGGTTTGAGATGGAGTGCTGGGGGCTACTGGCATATTTGAAATTAAGTATACCAGAAAGGAAGGGTGCTAGTTTGTCGGATGGCTTTGTCACTTTTCTCTGTCACTGTCCAAGAAGGCTTTCCGGCTTCAGACTAACACAGAGAAGAGGCAATAAATACAAAACACAGCAATGCCTTACTTATTCTACTGGTCAAGCCTATGGTAAAGTTCCGTCTCTACATAGAATGGGGATTCAGAACAGAGAGGCTGTGACAAAATTCAGAGTAACAATCTGAACCTGAAAACACATCAGATTTTTTTTTCTGACACAGAGTAATTTTGATTTTAATGAATACTAGCTCTGTCAGGTAAATTACAGAGTAGCTATGTCCCATAAATTAAATGAGCTGATGAAATGGGTATCTTTAAAGCACATAATGCGATGAAAGCTTCCAAAGATATTATAATAGCAAAGGTGAATTAAAGTGGACGAGCAAATTACGGTTCGTGTCTTCATGGCATCGTACGGATAGCAGATAAAGCCAATGTGGTACAGGGGAGAGTATCAGAGGCCGTGAGGACTGTTTGCGCAGTCCGGGGAAAGCCTTTGCTGGTGTGGGATAGAGAACGGATTCTAAAAACTGTAACAAATCTTGTATCAAGAAGGAAGCTGCCCATCCTGTGCTCTCCATTACACTAAGTGATATGTGATGGAAGCGCCACCATGTAGGGCCTCCACATACTTCTGGTAAACACACCATAATGTGAGTTTTTGACATACAACAAAAAACAGTTCCAAAAGAACTGAACAGCTTCACCCTACAAGACACCCTCCTATTCCCATCCTTTCCTTTTGTAGCAAGATTTCTCATGTCTGTATTTATAAGAAAGAAAGCTAGGCATAGAATCAATATAGAATTTTTGCTTTATTCTTTAATATTCACATATGAATATGTAAGTTACTCAAAAAGTCCTGACTCAGTTCCCTCAGCTCCTTCTGATACCTATCCCTTTTTATGTTAATCACCTAAACATTTAACACACTTATTAAATAACTAGGTCATGTTCAGTTGCTTGTGTTCAAGTAATAACTGGAACTGCAACTTCATAAAGCAGAAAAGATTTAAAACAGAACCCATCACATGATCTCAGGAAATTAAACGCAACTGAAATGTGTATAGTCTTGTTAAGGGGGTATAAGTACAATACAATTCAAAAGTCTTTCATCTTTCTAGATTTTTCCATGAAATAGGAGTCTTGTCTCTAAGCACCTGTTAACTTCGATTTGCTTCAGGTTATTCCACTATTTATTTACTTTTTATTAAAACCTTAAGATGTGGTTTTAATAACAGGGAGATGCAGAGCGGGCCTCTTGATAAAGATCCGCGGTGTGGAGCTGGGAGAACGCTACTGATTTCTTGCAGAAGACGGACTGGCAGCTTAGCTCAGTACACTGTTTTTGCCTAAGCTGCTCGTTTGAATATCAGGGTGAGCTTTAGGTTTGTAAAGGGCCTTTGTAAACCTGTCCTGTTGCCTCTCAAGTCATGGTACCCCTTTTATATGTCCTAGCCAAGTCTACTGTTTCTGCGCGTTTGTCCAACGGTCTTTTTTAATTGTAAACTTCCCTGGAAGTCAGCGAGCGGCTGGCACTATTTGATAAACTTGTAAATACTTGCAGCGAGCCTTCCTCTGAAGCTCTTGGGTCTCTTAGAGGAAAGCTTGGACATGGAACTCTTTCATCTCATCCTGGATTCCAGAGAACTCTGGCTTCAGAGGCTATAAAGGAAGGCCAGCGATCGGGCTCTCTTGTGGTCCCTCACTGAGATCATTACCTCTGTGAACCCTGAGAGCCTGAACTTGGGAATGATCACAGGGAATACAAGAGGTTGTGTGCACGGGCTTGCTAGGAGGACAGGAAGGAGAAATGGAGGACACACAGAGCCAGGGAACAGAGTGCCTTGTAGTTACGCAAACTCAAAGCTTGTGGCTTCCAAAGCAAACCAATTAAGGCTTCACATTGAGAATGAGATGCCCCAAGTCTTCAAATGCAGCGGGGCACCATCTTGAAGAATTTCTCAACACGTCCCGTTGTGCCTGAATGCGGGAGTTACTGGCTGTTTTTTCTTTTCGCTAACTATGGGTTCTTTCATCAACGATCTTAATGTCTTAAAGCCCAGTTGTCCATGTGAGAAACATAAAGTGACCGTGTACACAAAGCTATTACTCCTTGCCTTACGGGTTTCCATCTTACATGAAAACACCACTACAGTGGCATTTTAAAGAAGGCCTTTAAAAAGTATTTTAATCTCTGAAGAATATTCAATAGACAGGTTTACTAACTAGGACAAATCAGAGTATTTAAAATTATCTTGGCAATTACGAAGTATGGTATGCAACTGAAAACTATTTTATGCTATTCAAAAATCATCCAAAGTCACAAAATACTAAACATTTCCTCACATATATCAGGAATTTGCTCTCTACCTAGGATGGGAGCAAATTAGACTATAGTGATTAAAATAAAAATGCAAATGTCAAAGTGTAACTATAACCGTTAAGGAGGGCAAATAATAACAACGACCATTCTCAGTCCCCGAGAGGCACTAATAATCAGAACCATAGGAGGCAAAGTTAGGTGTCTATATGCAATCCATAGCCCACAATCCAATTTTATCCTAATCATAGGTTCATTCATATCCTGACTTGGAGGATCTCTGGGAGGACATACCTGTTCATACAGGACCACATGCCATGACTTAACATGTGGACACAGAGTATAGCATTACAATCCATGTAGAATAAAACACAGCTACTTTGCACCAGTTTCATGGACAGTGTCAGTACAGCTTCTAATTAAGGAGTATTATGCAGCACAACAACGCAAATACTAGAATCAACACTGAAGAAAGCTCAGTGCTCTTGTAGCCCCGTTAGTCCCAACTCTCCAAAGCACAAGCAGTCAGTAACCTGCTGTAAAATTCAGTTCTCTGAAGCCATTTCATATGTGAGGAAGCCGTCACATAATGAACACTCACATACATTGTAAGCGTCCCTGTAATTTTATTTAAGTAGGAGAACCAAACACACGTGTATTTATACCCACAGGCTTGCAATTCCTACTCTACGAAAGGAGAGGATGGTGTTTGTGTGTTTGTTTTTGATTGGAGGAGTCACTTGCCGTGGTTATGCTGACGGTGGTGATTAATCATTGCCAACCGGCTTGGGTTTAGAGCCACCTATGAGAGGGACTCCTGGCTTATCCATGAGGGCGTTTCCAGAGGGGAGTAATTTAGGGAAGACCCTACTCAGTGTGGGGGGCACCATCCTAAGTGGGGAGACTGGCTGGAATAAAAGGAGCCAGTAGAGAAAGCCGGAGGAACACAGACAATCCCCCAAACAGGAGCCAAAAGGAATCGTCCCACCCCAGTGGTGTTTATGTTGGATACTTTGTTGGAAAGGAACTCACACACTAACCACCATACACTTCAGTCCTACATTATCTCAGACCTGCTTATGTCAAATTTTAGCACGCACCTCATTGCCCCTTTTTAATGCAGCTGTCAATAAAAAGTGAAGTTCCGCCATGTATCACCTACTTTTCCCTGTTGCCATTTTCTAACTCACTGTAATGGTTGGCTTGATTTCTTTCTTGCCTAACAATCCAGACGCTTCGGGAGCAAGTGTCTGTGACAGTCCTGGGTGTCTCCCCTTTCCCCCAAGCTGTTACTTACCTCATTGCCTTGGACAGTGCATACCATATAATATATGCTTTAAAAAAAACTAAAATGAACGGGCACTATGTATTCAAAGGAAAAATAAGAATAAGATTCTTTCCATAAAATCCGATCCTCCAAGTAACCAAAAATATTAATAATGAAAGGATTTCTATTACAGCCTGAGAAGATATAATTGACACTAATTTCAGGAGCCATGCTTTAAAAGAGTTTTGCTATAAATTACAAATACATAATTGGCTTCAATAAAAAAAATACAAAACCAATAATTAGTGACATGTGTCACGGATTGGTTTCTTATACCATTATCAGATTTAAAGCAAACTAGTATTCCATGAAGAAGCGAGAAGTCAGAGAAGGCAATCTGCTTACAGGCCAGCACGTGACAGAACACTTCTCAATTACTTTACATCACCGATATTTGTATCACATACACTTTAGACAAGATATGTTCTGGCCCCTTATGTACTTTATATATTATTTATTCACTATATATATGTGTGTGTATGTATATGTATGTATTCACTACTTGTAGAGTATTTTGGCCAGACACTGGTAAAAAGAACTACTCTAGGCCCCCAAACTATGCTAATAGCTTGCAAGAGTAGCAGGAAAATAATAATCCTTGACTTACATTTTAGCCAAGAAAGCACAGTAATAGTAAACATCTTCATATTTTTCAACCACGTACTATGTGTCACATATCATTAGAGTACTACTCAAAGCTAGTCTGTCAGGAAAATCTCATGAGTTACTTTTAGTTGACAAGAAACATAGACAGAAAGAAACCAGAAGAACTGTCCCAAGTAAAGACATTAATCATCAACAGGTGGACAGGAAGCCAGGTGGGTCTAGCTACAGGGTACATGGACTTTATATCTCTGCTGTGTGGTATTGTGTTCCCCAAAATATTTGCATGCTAATAAACTTATCTGGGGTCAGAGACAGAACAACCACAATATTAAACATAGAAGTTAGGCAGTGGTAGCATATGCCTTTAATCCTAGCATTCCAGAGGCAGAAATCCATCTGTTCAAGGATACAGCCAAGCATGGTGACTCACGCCTTTAATCCCAGGGAGTGATGGCAAAACCAGAAAGATATATAAGGCGTGGAGACCAGAAACTAGAAGCATGTGGCTGGTTAAGCATTTGGCTGGTTAAGCATTCAGGCTTTTGAGCAGCAATTCAGCTGAGACCCATTCTAGGTGAAGACTCAGAGGCCTCCAGTCTGAGGAGACAAGACCAGCTGAGGATCCGGTGAGGTGAGGTAGCTGTGGCTTGTTCTGTCTCTCTGATCTACCAGCATTCACCCCAATAACTGGCCTCGGGTTTAATTTTATTAATAAGACTCTTTAAGATTCCTGCTACACTGCTGTGCGCTTCTGTATTAAGAGTATGGTGAAGAGCCAGAATGCAGAGAGACTTTTAAGTCATCTAAAGGCATGTGGATAGACCTAGAGGGTCACATGAGGTACTGTTACCATGTTTGTGTCTGAAGAATTGATGTGCAAGGGTAGAGACATCATAAATGGGTGGCTGCTGTAGTCCAGTTGAAAAACGATAGAATTAATGAGACAGGGAGTTAGGATTGTTGGGGCTTGTCCATGAGCTTAATAGGAGATGTAAGAAACCAGGACTCATATATAACCCCAGCAATTTCTGAACCAGGTCACTAGGTGCTATTTCCTGACAGAGAAATCCTTGAGCAAGAGGCAAATTTGAACAGAAAGATAATATGACAACAATCGTGTTTTCCAAAGATGGCCAGTCTTTACTCCACATGCTCTCTGTACATTGTGTTTCCTTGTGTACATGACCAAGAAGGGGAATTTTCTGTGATGTCTCTGTTTGTTAATAAAGAGAAGCTCCATTAGTGGGGGATGCTACCTACACTTGTCCGTGTGTCTAAGATTTAGAATGCAGTTAAAGAATAATGTTGATCTGGCAACGTGGCAGTATTCTGCAGTCTGTGCCCTCACCAGCCCAGGTGGTTGGCTAGGTTTGTAGGAGCGAGCATGGTTTCCCTCTGGTTGAGTGGGCTCTAAGTCCGGTTAGGATAGCCGTTGGTTGCTGCCATGGTATGTGGACCACTATTGCCATGCCGGTCAGTGTTTTGGTCCACAGACCTCACAGGTGGACAGCACTATGGCTTCCCTCTGTTGGAAGCTTGCACAGTACTCTCTGGTACCATGGCGAGCAGATCAGCACAAAGGGAGGCTTTCAGGTTACACGTGCTTCAAATAATCAGAGACCCCCGCCCTAAGTGTTCAGTGACTTCAGCAATAGAGACTTCTCTTCAGTCTCTTAGAAACAGCCAAGAGCAAGAGCAACAGCCTATAATTTTTTCAGGAAACACTTGGACTACCTTGACTAAAAACTCAAATGGAGATTACTCATGCTTGATATTGGGGGCTTTGTTAGACAGTCTATGGCTATTTTGGGGAGCATTATCAGCCCAAGTGGCATAACTTTATTTAATATATACATATATATGTAGATGATGTGTGTATATACATACACATATGTATTATACAGGAAAGGAGCAATCATGCCCACTGCAGTTGGACTGTGGGGAGCCCCGCTCCAACAGGTGTATCTTCAAAACAACTCCTGTACCCAGTGTTCAATGAACATCTTAGAAGAGAGGATCTAAGTGCCAGGGGACCTCCAGGGAGACTGTGTCTCCTGGAAATGGCTGCATAAACAAGACAGGAACAATGGCAATACTAACATACATACTAACATGGAAGTGGAAGAATGTCAAGGGGCCCCATGCTTAGACAATGAACTACAGGCAACTAATCATTGCTGAGAGAGAGGAAGAACTAGCTTTTCCCAGGGAAGAGACCCCTCACTGCTTATCTTATACAAAGTGACCAGTCCTAAAATCATATACATACAAACAACAAAAATGGACTTAGCAGGATATACATACATACATATATATATATAGATGTATATATACATATATGTAGCAATAATAATAAAAGAAAAAGAAGCCATCAATTTGAGAGAAGGGGGAAATGGGAGGGGTTGGAGGGAAGGGACATGGGAGGGGGGGTAGGGGTAGAAAAGAGGAGGGAGAAAATGATGTAATTATATTTTAATTAAAACATATTGAAAACAACACTGTTGCCAGACTGTGGTGGCATACCCCTTTAATCCCAGCACTCGAGAGGCAGAGGCAGGTGGATCTACAATGTCTAGTCTAAAAATGGAGTTGCAGGTCAGCCAGGGCTACACACGGAGACAGCCTATCTCAAAAAACCAAACAACAACAAAACCAAAACAAACAACAACCAAAACACTGTTAAAGAAAAAGAAACCAAAATAAAAATCTAAGTTGCTTCACTTAAAAAAAAAAAAGAATGGAAGCCTAATTCTGATTTAACTTAAAATGTTTTAAGTTTTAAAACAAAGTCTGAAGTTTCCTTAAAACAAAGGAAACTTAATCTCCCTTATTGTGAGGCTTGGATGACCTCAGGTGAAATACTTTTGTGTGTGTGGTGGTGGGGTGGGGACTGAACCTGGGTCTCATATATCCTAGGCAATCACTCTGTCACTTAGCCAGGTTACGTGACTTCCTGATGTGTCTGATGCTAAGTCAGAAGAAGCCTTGAGCTTCTGTGTAGGTCAATGAGAATGAGCCCTCTTGGGATACTCTTCCTTAGAACCAGCTACTACATTCTGAGAAACCTAAACCACATGGAAAGCTCTGTTCAGACCCTCTTTCCCACAGCCACAGCATAGCCGAGCATAAGTAAATATATACCATCCGCCGCTCGCCAGTTGAGTGAGCGGTCTGGGACTTCCAGCTTAATGGAGCCTTCAGGCAACCTCAGACATCTGGAGGCAATTGCACGAGGAGTCCCAGCCAAAAAATATATGAACTACCTAGACAACTGACAAGATTTCAGGAGATGAAAAACAGTTTCTGTAAACCAGTGAACTTTGGTACGGTTTCTTATGTAGTACTAGAAAACCAAAGTCGTTGATGCGCTCAGTTTTTGACACTTGGAATTTGCTAGGCCAAGAAGACTTTCGGGTGGAAATGTTCCAAAGAAGCATCGGTTGGTTTTCTCTAGCTGATGTCTGGAGCTAAGGCATGTATCCTAAGATGTACTTGCTGACTAAATCAAAGTTACCTAGACTGTAACGAAGGACAAGCACAGACGTGATCAAGTGTAATTGGATCATGACAGACCAGGGTCCTGAGATGTTTAGTGACCAGGCGAAAGGGAAGGAGCTGGATAAACACATGGATGTTGCTACTAAAAGTGAAATAAAAGACCTGGTCAGTGTGGTACTATGCATTCTAGGAGAATGAGTATTCCCAAGGAGGAATTTTAAACATAAGAGATCTCAAATAGGAGAAAAAGGGAAGAATATTCAACGGTGCACTTGGCAGCAATGGATGACCTGCAAATCATGAGCTTTGGTGGTGGTGGTGACAGAGGTCAGCCATGTAAAAGGAATATAGCTGAAGCAAGACTGTCATAGGCTCACATGAAAGGAAGACACACATTCAGGGAATCTACACGCTACGTTTAAGAAGATGCCTGTAAGGGAAGAAGAGAATGCAGAGGAGACGAAGGAGATGAAGAAGTCAAGGGGTTGTAGTTTCCATGAAATCTAAGAAACAATGGAATGGTTCGTATGCTGGCTGGCTGGGGTATCAGCACCCTGGGGAGACTTTTTTTAAAAGAAGACTGATTTTGTTATTGTTTTAAATCATGCTTATGTGTGTGAGTCTGTGCCCATAAGTGCGGTTGCTCTCCGAGGCCAGAGGCATCGGATCCCCTGGGACTAGAGTTACAACCGGTTGTGAGCTGCTTGACATGGGGGCTCGGAATGGTACTTGGGTCTGCTTCAAGAGCAATGCAGGTACTTAAGCACGGAGCCACCTCTCCAGCCCCCACACTGGGGAGATACTAAAGACAGAGTAGGATCAAGAGAGCTAGTGAAAAATGCCCTTGAATGCTGGGCAAACGGTGAAAGGACAGATTCACAAACACGTAGTAGCGTGGGGGTTTATATCGACTGTCACATTATATCACACTAACCAGATCTAGAGTCACCCAGGAGGCAAATCTATGGGTGTGTCTGCAATTGAGTGTCTAGACTGGGTTAAGTGAAGTAGGAACAACTACATTAAATACAAGTGACACCATCCCATGGGCTGAGGTCCTGAGTTGAACAAAAAAAGGAGAGAGTGAGCTGAGCACCAACATTCATTTCTGTCTGCTTCCTGACTACGGATGCAATGCAGCCAGCTGTCCCGATTCTTCACACCATACCACGGTGGACTGTACCTTCAAACTGTGAGCCAATGGCAACCTTCCTTTAAGTTGCTTCTGTCTGGTTTTCTGTTCCGCCATGAGAAACGTAACGTATGTATGAATGGAGGTTTGCTTACAGGAAACCAAGAGCACGTCCTTCAGAGGACACGATTCAACAGAATGCAAGATGGGGTTTGGGACAGAATAGGAAGATCTGAAATGACTGTCTGGAGTATGGAGGGCAGAAGACTGCAAGGAAAATAGAGTGGGGAGCCAGGCTGCTGAGGGTGGTAAGCCAAGAAGTAAGTGTTATTAGTCCCTCTTTCCGTGTGACGAAATCAAGGCTCAGAAGGTTAAGTAACTGGTTATAAAGTAAGGAAGCAAAGAAGCCAGCATTTGAGGATAGTCCTGTTTAATTCTTTCCAGTACATTAGGCTTAATGAATCTGTTGGTCCAGGGAGTAATTTTAGTTTCTAGAGGGAAGCTATTCGAGATCCAAACTTTAATCTTACCCATTTATCCACTCTGTCCATTTCTATTAGTGTTGCCAGAGACCCTACACGTCTGCTCTATCACCCCTACAATTTTCAGCCATAGAAAGTGGTAGGAATGATGAGCAGAGTGTAACACTCTAATATGGATTCTCCTTTTAGACAGTCACCACCTTTGAGAGGCTTTGGCGCAGGACTGAAGAAGCAGGAAGATCATGCAGCCATGAACACAGCCATTGTTTCTTGAATGACGATTACAACATGCAAACAAAATAGGACCACAGGAGTCAGAGGGCTGCATCGCACACCTGGGAGTCATTTCCTCATCCTGCGCAGTAGAGTTAATTCTCCTAGTAAATTTCATGGCAGATTTTAAGGCTTTCTCTAAGGCTGCGGCATCAGAATTTGCAAAGAGGTCATGTGATCTGCTTGTCTGGGTGGTTGACAAATCTAAAGTGTGGGTGATGGTTCACGGATACTGTAAATTTATCATAGAGGTCTTTTTAGAGGAACCAGATTATAGGTTCCTCCATTCTTGCAAACAGTCTCCTCCTGTCCCTCTGAAGAACTAAATACCAAAAGTCTTTACTTGAAAAGCAGAAGAATTGCTCTTTGCAACATGGGTGGGGATTTGGGACTGTTTGAGAAATAATGAAGTAGACAAGTGACTTGTTCAGGTCACATTTTCAACAAAGTCTGAGCTAAGACACAGTCTTGATTATTATTATTATTATTGTCCTGAATTGAAATGTCCATAAATACCGTAGTTCTGTTGGGAGGCTGGAGGGCCAGTTCTCTGGAGTAGGGGAGGGGAGGACTGGTACCCTCCACTTTGGGAAAGACTTCTTTACACAATGAGGGAGAAGTTCCTGTGGATGAACTGATACCCAGATACTCCAATAACACATGTTAGCAATGTGCTGGGTGAGAGAGCAGTCTTTGAAACTTTAGCTCTCAAAAATCTATGAAATTATTTTATAATTAGCATTATTGGGGAAGATGTAGAAAGCACTGGAACACATTTCTCAATGTAAAGAGAAATATTAATTTAGGAATTTCATATATATATGCATGTAATATATGTATGTACAGGTTTGATGGACATGTATTTCTCGTTGCTATTATAGTCAACAGGTTTATATATTATTTTATTTTAGTCAACAGGTTTAGTAACTGTTTCCAGACATCTCTTAGAGACTGTACCATGCAGAAACTGTAGTCCTCTGGTGTGCTTCTAGCGCTCTGGAATTGATATGATTCCCAATAAGTCTATTCTAGGGTTGTTCTTAATGTTTTTGCGAACCTGAACAACTACTCACTTTGCTTGGGTAAACAGGCGAAGGACTCAGAATTGAACATACGCTCATGTATACTGAGAGACGCTGATATGGGCTAACATTCCTTGGAAGAGAAACGTCAGGAGCCACGGCTGAGCCTGGAGGGACCATCTAGTTTCCCGAATTTTGAGTTCAGTGACACTAATTAGCTACAACGTTTTCATCTTAATAACAGCGGGTTTGGATGCCACCAAGAAACAAAATGTCCACAACAAAGATGAAATTCTTTAGATTATGATTCGTTATTTGTAAAAATAATCTCTGCTCTAATTAATAAGTACATTTCACTAGCGTTGTGATGATCAGCTGCTCTAGGAGAGCATCTCAATTTCAATCAACACAAACAAATAGATCTTAATGTCTGTGTAGTTTCTTGATCTATTTACACATGGTACCAACGTATAAAAATGCACGGCAGTAACGCTAATTAAAGTTTACTATGTGAAACCTGGTACTTGCAATTTCAATTTGGAAAATCTTCTCGCCATTAACCCACCCTACAGTGATGCCCTGTGGTGACATGGCAAATACCAGATTAAAATTCCCTGTATAAAAAATTCCAGATGGTGTGTGTGTGGGGGTACTTACTTGTGAAAAATCTAAGGTATAAAATTCCTTAGTCAACTTAAGGTGTAAGAGAAGTGCTACCCAGCAGTGGTCCTCAACCTTCCTAATGCTGCGACCCTTTAATAAAGTCCCTCATGTTGTGGTGACCCTGACCATAACATTATTTTCATGAAACATTATTTTCATGACTACTCATAACTGTAATTCTACTACTGATATGAATCATAATGTAAATATCTGATATGTAGACTGTCTTGGTGACCCCTGTGAAAGGGTCATTGGATCCCCCCAAAGGGTCAAGACCCACAGGTTGAGAACCACTGTCATAGAGTAGCGTTATTAAGGTAAAAGATGAGAGGGTAGCGAGTGAGCACGTGTTCAAATCTCTAGCCGAGCAGTAAAGGAGAGGATGAAATAAGAGCCGCCCATGGAAGAGGTGCTTCCTGTGTTCTAGTCTAGCAAAGAAAGGAAGCATGTGAGGTGGAAATCGCGGGCGGTAAAATTCAGTGCCAACACCCCAGGGAGGAAACGGAGGGAGAAGAGCAAAGGAAATTCTTTAAAGCACATAATTCATCACGTGACAGAAGAGAACGACACATGGCAGGTCGCTCTGAGACATAACTTATCATTAATATTCTTTAACGTGTCAGAGGGGACCCAGTGCCTAGGTGTGGACCTGCGCACACATAAATAACATGAAACTATGCACAACACAGATATACACATGCACGTGTCCCTTTTGAGGGGTTTATACTGGAAAAACGAAATGCAGCATTCTCTAGCCGCTTAAGTTCCATTTTTATTCAGAGACAATTGATTGTAAAGTCTCTATTACCTCCAAGAGCAAACTCTAAAAGGTTTGGAGCAAGGTCAGTAAGTTCTAATCCTTTAATGTAGTTTACATTTAAAAGCTTTTATAGTAAGATTAATATGGTATCTGAACTCCAGGTCCAAGTCCAATTAAGAAACCTTAACATACCCAAGGTACCACGAGAGATGACATTCTGAACTGTACGCTTGTTGTCTACGGAAAACAAAACTCACGCTTGTAAGAATAAAAGGCAGAAGAGCCCAATGGTCAGCCCCCTGAAGGCAGACACCGATACTATTCCTGTAATAAAAGTGTGAATTTTCAACTTTTCAAGTAAATTAATAATAATAATAAAAAATGCTCATGAGCCGCTGAGGTCTATACCACCTCCCAGCCTTTCTACTTTCCCATAGGAGCAGAATGCAAGCAGGGTTACAACCACATTTATGGACAATAACGTTCAAACAGAGCACAAGCTCCTCGGTTCTTTCTCTTACCGCTGTCGCCAGAAGGTAACGATACGGTGTTCGTTGGCATGACGTCAGGATTCACTTTTCCATTCTCGAATGTGTCGTTCTCAGCCTGCTGTAAGTGCCAGTTGAGGCCAAAGAGGTGCATGGCTGGGGGTAAAGCATACAAGTTGTTTAAAGGTCTGCGGCTCCGAGCTCCCAAGGCAAGTGCTTAGCATGTTTATAACAAGACTCCTACGCAAAGCTCAAATTTCCGTCTTCTGAAATAACAGGGGGTCATCGTGCAATACAAATTATAAAAGCAGAATTCCTCAAACACATGCAATCCCTGAAGCGGCGCTGTGCACCGTGACAGCGCTTCAATAGTGATGGAGTGTTACTCAGTTAATTGGTACCGGGAAGGTCTTAAGCGTGAAACACTATTTACTCTGCCTCGTCTGTGTCCCACATTGTAAGAGAGCTGTAGAGTTCTCTGAAGCGGCCTTTGCCGCATCTTCTCGACCATAGGTCATTCGAAGATGTATCACACTGCTACAAATGCTCTGTGTTCTCTGAAACCATGATGTTTTCCACTGGATTGTGAGAAAAGCAAAAACATGTTTCACCGAGGAACTGGATGGCATATGGGGTGATCACAGTAGATTTAGATGTGTGACACAAAAGTGAAGTGCCACATTTAATCTTGTTTTTTTGAGATAGTGTCTCCCTACATTATCCTGGCTGTCCTGGAACTCACTGCATAGACCGGGCTGTCCTCGAACTCAGAGAGATCCACCTGTTTCTGCCTTCTGGCCGAGTGCTAGGATTACAGGCATGTGCCACCACATCTAGCTCAAAGTGTAACACTTCAAATTGAGATGAGAAAGTTTTGAATTTATAGCATATGATTCAGTAATATCACTGATCAAGCACTGTGCACCTATAGAATAATTCACGCCAGTGGGAGTGATAATAATTTTATAAATTTATAAGTCATATATTTATTATATTTTTGTGTCTATTAATGTTCCTTATTTGAAATATTTAGAAAATATAGCTAGAGAACTATGCGATATGATTATGAGTGTATAGATTCAACATAAATTAAATTTTAATACATTATTTTTATCAATTCGTCTAAAATATTTAGAAGACTACGTCACTGGCAAATTTAGCATTAATAGTGACTAGACATTCACAGCCACTCCATGGAGTACACTTTAGAATATTTCCTCAGGGGGGCTGCATATTCACAGGGAAGCCCAATGCTGGTCACTGTAGCGTATTTTGTTTTGACATTTTGATCATTGCATACATTGGAGTGTACAAGTGATCTGGAGAAAGAGGGGTGCTCTCAGAAACCATCTCCAGGGGGATGTGCTAACTGCCCTGACAGAACTGTTGTTAAATATCCAAATAATACAGTAAGAAAAAGATAGTACACCAGGGTAAAGGGCAGTGGCTTCGGATGGATGTAGACATTTGTTCAACACTCAGTCTAGTATTTGATCTCTGAAAAAATTAATGACAAATACTATGTTTACTTAAAAACGAGGCATGCCTAGCTTATTTAACTGATGTAAAAATTCTCCATAGAGCATATGAAGTATAGTTGGCCTTCAGCAGGATATTTTTTTCTATATAACAGTTTCATTTATGTACTCTAGATCTAGATCCCAAATTGTGAAAGCATTCAGTGTTGTCTAGCCAGACCATGGCACATGTCATTAAGCACCCCCCTTTAACTACCAAGCTGCCAACTCACTGGAAAATCCACCTTACTGTTCCAGATGGTAGTGACTGACATCTGGGGGGAGACTACCCTGACTGTACTGATGCCTTTGTTGTAAATGGTTTCTATTTTAATACTATGTGTATCTGTGTAAGCGCACATGCATGGGGATGTACACACAGACTCCAGAAGAGGACTCTGGATCCTCTGGAGCTCGAGTTCCAGGCAGTATGAGCTGTCTGACATGGTGGGGGTTAAGTTTAAGATGAAGGCTACCCTGTACATTTTAATGACTATCTGTTAAATCAACAAATTAAAATGAGCAGTACTTCCAACTTTTGAAAATTTAAGAAAACACTTTTGCAGGTAAGATGGTAATTTATGAAAAAGTAAAAATAAACTAAATCTCAAATGGATAAGAGTGAACAGCATATTATTAATTAATAAATGACTCCTTCAGTATAATATGTGAAAAGCAGTTGAATGAAAGTCAATTATTACTATATATGATAGATGGGGTGTTCTTAAAATGTCAATAACTTGCCAGGCGGTGGTGGCTCATGCCTTTAATTTCAGCACTCGGGAGGCAGAGCCAGGTGGATCTCTGTGAGTTCGAGGCCAGCCTGGTCTACTAGAGCGAGATCTAGGACAGGCATCAAATCTACACAGAGAAACCCTGTCTCGAAATAAAAAAAAAAGTCAGTAACTTCAGGATATTATCAGTACCACACCCGGTTAAAAACATCTGATATAAATGCACAATGCTAGCAAGAAATGTAGCAAACATAGATTGTGAGTTCTATGGTGTATATTTGTTATAAATGCATAAAGACATACTCCTTGTTTAAATTATGGCCTTCCAGTGATTCTGTTTAAACTCTGATTTTCATGGATTAAGATACAGACTTTAGAATTCCTGAATTTATAAGTCATCATCTTACAAGGGGGTATATCTTCATATGTCATTTTGCATTAAATTACATAGTGTGTGAGCGGCGAAATGTCAGGAGCTTTCTAAACATTTATCGCTTCACACACTCCTCGAGGTTTTACATACTTCAGCAATTTCTGAAGAAAATAATGGGAGCTGGGTCTGCAGACGGTAAGGGTTGACAGGTGTGTTCTAGCACAGCAACGATCAATACAGATGTCTCCGGCTTCGGATGCCTTGCCTCCCATGTTTTCGACTTTACAAGGGGTACAGAAACTACACACACCCACAGCAGAAACCATAGCTCTAGTTTTGAAGGTTTGTCCTTCCTTGGACTAGCCCTATGGGGTGGGATACTTTTTCAATGCCTGGCAGGGTCATTGGGCTACAGATTGCCTTGACTCACGGATTACAATTTAGGAACATTCTCCATTACTCTTTGTTGCTAAGCTCGGGCAGAAGGTTTGGAAGGTGACATGCACTGAGTGCATTCGACACCTGGTGTTTTAAATCTCCAGTTGGTTTATTGGAGATACAAACCATTACCTGTAATGCACTGGGGCAAAGCTTCCATGAGAAATAACTTACCATTATTACCACGTTTTAATATTAAAAAGGGCGTTAAGTTTTCTTGAATGATTGATTTGATCATATTATTGGTTTTAGTAGACTTTGAAGGATTAGAGATAATCTATGGGTTTGTACACAGATATCAAATGTGAAAAAGTGATAGGATGTTTGTGTTAGGAGAGCTATTTTATTGTTTGCCAGATGAGTAACACACACACACACACACACACACACACACACACACACACACTATCATTACAAAACTATCAACAAGATGGATTCCGTTTCCACTTAGGATGCCGATTAATGGGCATCACACCCAATGATATCACCTGTTGCTTAATATCCCACTGAAAACAGAAGGCAATGAGTTGTTGGCCAATGACTGGTATTTAGCGAGCTCTGACATTCACATATACTTTGAGTTACATATAGATCCATATGTGGAGGTAATGAGAGAGAAGAGAGAGGGCAGGCAACACACTCCAAAGGTCCAAACTGTCCCAGAAATTACTAAGCAGTGGTGCAATAAAACTACATGGGATATGTTGGTAGACAAACAGAGGGACAATTCACCTAACGAAATACATTTGCACATAAAGATGGGTGAGCCCAATTCTTCAATCCCAAGCTGGAAAGGCTGGAAAGCAGATCTGAACCCACGGGAAAGTGGTCGCTGCATTCTTTAGGGAGAGCATGTGCTCGCTTTTTCTCAACCTTTTCTGAAAGTGCTGTTATCTTCTAGACTACCTGCTACATTCTGTCAGGACCTAAGAGATAACTAGACTCAAGGCACACACAGAGTGTGGCTGCAGAACAGAACGGAACTGAGTCCGTCATGGGGCAGGACAATAGGAGAGTGGCTTAGGTACCTGTTTAGTGAGACTCCCAGGCGTCTGGAAGGAAGCGATACGATCGAGCAAATTCATGCGCTGTGCTAATGACTGTCAGCCCACGGCCTTCCAGACTGTTCCGTAGTTTGAAACTATGATTTGTCTTGGCAAGGGATGGAGAAACCTAATGCCTACACGAAATTATGGTAAGACTGTAAAATGTTACAACTTATGGAAAACAGTATAGTAATCCCTCAAACAATCAAACCAACAAAACACCCAGGATGACTGTATGATCCAGCTGTTGCCGCAAAGGATGCAAGGTGAAGTCTCAGAGCTAACTGCACAGCCCCGTCTAAACCAGCACTAGTCACAACAGTCAAGAGGTGATGTCATGGCCTGTATATTGATGGACACATGAATAAATGAAGTGTGGTACATGTGCATCATGACTATTGTTCAGCGGTTATGAGCATCTCTCGAATGACCTCATCCAGTCGCCTCTATTGAGACTCATCCTCTACACGTTAGTGGTATCTGTTAACATTAGCTACCCATCTTCATTAGCCTCCTCTGACAATTCACCTGTTTTTTTTTCTTTTTTCCCCCTAGCACCTGGTTGTTTCTCAGTTGCCCTCAACAACTCCAGCAGTGAATATTCTGAGAGGCTCCTGCAGAGTGTCTCTTCTCTGGCCCCCTGAAGCCTTGTAGCTGTTTCCAACCATAAAATGTGGCGACAGTCAAGGTGCAGAACTGCTTGGCCTCGGCTCTAAGAGCACTGATGTAATGTGCTGCATATCCATGTAGGGATCATAGAGACAGACCGAATAGTGCTGTTCGCATGGGCCCCGGAGTGAGCACAATCATTACAATGCACACATGCTTAAGCCAAAATAAGCCAGCACGTTAGACAACTGTAGTGGAATACCTCTGAGATGGTTCAAAATAATCCCTGTCTCTTGGTATTCATACATACCCTTATATATTTCCCTCCCCTTGAGTAAAGGCTTGATTTAGTAACTTGCTTATAATGGGAAGCATAAGGCGGGCATCATGGCATGTCTTTTCTCATCTTAGGTTATAAAAGACTTGAGCGTCTATTTTGGTTGTTCAAATCTCTCCCTTGCACTGCTTGCCACGGGGAAAAACAGCTGTCACATCATACATCGGGCTGCCCCACGGAGAAGCCCACGTGGTGGGAGAGAGGCCCGTCAAAACCCCACAAGCGAGCTGGAAACATGCTCCTCTAGTACCAGTTAAGCTGGCAAATGACATGTCAAACCCAGCCTACAGTCTCACTACAACCTGAAAGAGCCTTAAGGTAGAGACACACTGCTACACTGAACCCAGACTTTACAACGGGCAGAAACTTATTTTGTTTGAAACTGCTAAATGTGGAGGCCATTTGCTCCTGAATGACTTGTACAACTCTCCCCCTGGTGTACCCCAGCAGTGTGAACACTCACCAGGCCAGGCCTTGATCTTCCTTTCATCTTAATTGTGTTTATACCTTCAACTTGCAATTCCATGTGGACAGATGACTTTGGGATCGGTATTTCTAATAAACAAGTCCTTATAGACTGCTTCCCTTCTAACTTCATGTTTTACCCTGGCCATACCTAGAAAACCTTATAATTATTTTGCTTCCCGGGCTCCCTTTCTCCCTCACCATATCTCTTTATGTGTGGCAATGAATCAAGTGACCCGGAGGTTGGATCATAGCTCCGTTGTTTATTAACTGGGTTCTGAGTTATGATCTGATTTCTGAAATTCTCCATTTTCTTGTCTACGGAACGGAAATTGTAAGTATTTATTTTATACGTTTGCTGTCAAACCAAATGAAGATGATGGATATAAAGGCCATGGATTTGTGATAATACTTACAAATAAATGTTAGTCATCACAATGTAAAGCCTGGGCTGGGAGGAGGCCCAGGCTTGCCACACAAGCGTGAAGACCTGTGTCTGGATGCTCAGCATGTGTATAACCATCTGGGTGTGAAGGTGAAGACAAATGGTCTTTGGCTTTTGCTGGCCGCCAGCCAGCCTAGAAGAATCAGTGGGCTCCACGTTCAGTGAGAAGTCTGGTCATCCTGAGTTGTCAGGAAACTGTTCCATTTCAGAAACACAGACCTCTAAGAACAACTGAAAAATAAGGTGGAGAGTGACCCAGGGCCCCCCATGTTGGCCTGGTAATAGTCGGAAGGAGCATCAACTGCTCCCCGTTTCTCAGGTCAGGAGAACAAAGATTTCTTAGACTATGCCCCTGCGATACATCTTTTAAGTAAGCTGTAACTTCTGACACTTTCTCCTCATGAAATTAGAGTGGTTTTTTTTTTTTTTTTTTTTTTTTTTTTTGGTTTTTCGAGACAGGGTTTCTCTGTGTAACTTTGCGCCTTTTCCTGGAACTCACTTGGTAGCCCAGGCTGGCCTCGAACTCACAGAGATCCGCCTGCCTCTGCCTCCCAAGTGCTGGGATTAAAGGCGTGCGCCACCACCGCCCGGCTAGAGTGTTTTTAATATCACTGTTCAAGTGAATGATGAAAAGGCACTCTCGGAGTGGCTTACATGGCTCTTAAGCCATCGATGACTACTGAAGCCTACACTATAGCCTACTCGGAACTGTGTCTTTACGAAAGTTATTATTATTTACTATTGTTGTGTGTATATCCATACACACACCCATCACGGCACATGTGTGGGGCTTGGAGGACAACTCTGTGGCATTGGTTCTCTCCTCGAACCTTCACACGAGTTCCAGGAATTGAACACAGCTTTCCCAGCTTGGGTGACAATGGCCTTCACCTGCTGAGCCATCTCGCCAGCCCTTAGAATGTCGCTTTTTAGGGGGGGCCGTGGTACCCTTGGACTGTCACCAACTTCATGATATTGAAAACGAAAATATTTCTTAGACAGTTGAAAAACATTCTATCGATAACCTCTACGTTTTTTTTTTTCCCTATAGGTTTTTCTAGTACAAGTTAAAGGGGAAAAAAAAAACCCCTCATGAATTGAAATAATTTTGAGACAGTGTGTCAGTAAAACTACGTCAGTAAAATTTTATGAAGGGATTTCTTTCAGATTTGAAGACTGTTCCAGGGAGAGAAATTACAGCATGCACTCTGTTTTTCAAGGTGGATGGAAATGAACAAACTAGTTGGCTTTGTAGTTACCTTCTCCTTACAAAAGTGTGTGGGGGGGGAAATGCCAGTGTTTTTA
The DNA here is from genome assembly GCF_949786415.1 of Peromyscus eremicus. Lineage (NCBI taxonomy): Eukaryota > Metazoa > Chordata > Mammalia > Rodentia > Cricetidae > Peromyscus > Peromyscus eremicus. Next base: position 38,713,607 of record NC_081433.1, read on the forward strand.
CCAATATCTGCGCGTTTGACACTTAGAAGCCAGCATGGGGGAACACTTGAAACCAAAAATGTGTAATTAAATAAAATTATATACCACCAAGTAGCAAATTCAGTGCCGTTTTTAGATTCCCGTTGAGAGGAAACGTGCCAAATGTGATCTTGTCTCTGGGGACCATGCCACTGAAGTTGTTACCACAGCTACTATGATTTCTACGAGCTGTCTGAGTCCTCGGCTCCTGCCAAGTGTGGATGGGAAGAGGGGGTGGTGACAGCTGGTGACAGGGTCCAGCCGTCTGCCAGAACCCGGGAGCAAATTACAGGGGATGTTGTGCAGGGAACACAGAGGCAGGCGCCCTTGCCACCAGCAGCCTGAAGCCTGAGGAGTACACTCTGAAGTTTTGGCAACACGGAGCATGGATCTTAGCAGGCCTACCATTACGGCCTAAATGCTGTTTAATATTACAGGAGCCAGGAAGCTATCTCGCTGAGATAAGAAGAAGCACAAGATAACGTGAGAACTGAGGTCGGCAGAGAAAAATGCGACTTTAAAAACACCGTCCTGAATATCCGCAGTTCGGTGTGCTTTAGTCTCCCGAATCTCCAGTGTTTACTCAAGCGAGCAAAGGTCTGGAGTTTCCCTCTCCTGTCACTCATTCTCTCATCCACCATGGTATGTCTTCCCCAAATAATCGGTGGGAGGAAGACTCATCATGAACCCCTTAATAAATAGAAGCTGTTGGAAAAAAATAAAATACAGAGCTGAGTTTTTTTTTATATGTAAGGGGACTGTTGCAATATAGATTGCCCGAGATACCTTCTGGAGCCTTTTGTTTATATTAAAAGGCATCTGGTCCAAGTCTCAATTCTGGCTCCATCTATCTGTGGAACTCCAGCAGGTTCCTAGGCTTTCAGGAATTTAAGAATACAAATATTTAGGTGAAATCATTGAGTAATGAAAAAAAAATACCCACATCTGGGTATCAATAAAATATCAACATGTTAGAAGACACTATTGTTCTTTTATTTTTATTTTAAAAATTACCCTGCATAGCTCAAAGTACAATAAGACATGAGGATTCTTTGGGTAGCTTGGACTTTTCATTTCTTATCTTTTAATTTCATGAATATCTAAACAGACATGAGACACATGTGGAATGACTAGGCTTCATAGAAAAAAAAATAAGAAAAATACCCTTAAATATAGGGCAATGATTAGACATGATATATACTTCCAGAAAGCAACCACGTTTTCTATGTAGAATGAAGCCTCTCATGTAAAGACTGTAGTTTATAATGTGGACCCCCACAGTCTACGCCATCATTAGGAGGACATCATTTCCCATAAATTAGCTTTTGTTTTGGATTTCCTGCTGTGTTTATATGCACATTGACAGAATGTGTTAGGCAATATTTTGGCATTCAAATCCATTACTATTTGTTATTAACTTTTAAGGCTAATATTATTTCAACAGCCTATACTTTGCTGACCCAAATATGGTTCTCTTAAAAATCAGTATTTCTCACCCAAGCTTTCACATCCATATGTTTTTCAGTTGTCATTATGAGAAAGGAAATTATTCTCTTTATCAACTACATGATATTTTTGTATTCAAGAAAACCAATGTTTAATGTGGCAAGTTCCTTTAAGAATTTAAGATGACATTCTAAAATCACAGGCTTATGAATGAGCAGAGTTAGGGAGGAGAAAGAAGAGAGGAAAAGTATAGGAACGGCTGCCCATATTTTATATTTCTACTGGGTTTTGTTTCTCCCTCCTTTTTTTTTTTTGTCGTGAGGTCACAAACGGAATGGCCATCAACATGTCTTGATGGGAATAAACAGATTTAACTTATACGTTTGTCTCTGCCACATTTGATTCATATTCTTTTATGCACGGTGAGATTTTAAAATTCTACTTCTGAAAGTCCATCTTTTCTTACTCCATAGATGCAGTATAAAACGCCTACAGATACTGCCTAGGAAATGGTCCTTCCCACTGCTCACTGACGGCCAGTGTAGAGGCTGAGGAAAATCAGGCTGTTGCTCTCGTCACAGAGAGAATGAAGTTAGGATTTCTAAGGCAGTCTTGTTCCCCGCCTGTTTCTAGTTTTCTCTAGTTTGGGGGCTCACTGATTGAAAGACTCATTCATCCTCTGGTTTAACAGAAAGATCGCCCACGCACTCACCGGCCAAAGGGGACAAGCCATTACCAGGCCAGAGGATCTTGGAGGACCAATTGTCAACGTTAACAAATATGGCGATTTCAAGAACATTCAAAATCCAGACTGAAATCATTTATGTGATTTGTATACTATTCCCTGACTGCCAAAACACTGCCTTTGCCTCCTTTAGCAGAGGTGGCAGAGGACTCATTAGTGACAGTTATTAGCAGCTTGCCGTGAAGCCCCATGGCTCCTGCTCATTATTCAGAGGCGTGTAGTTCTGACTCCTTCTTCATCTGGAGTTCTTTCTTCCACAGCAGCCTTCAGAACGACGACGCAACAAATGTTTATGTATGCTAATGACCTAACTAAGCATACATTCTCCCCCTTGGCTTCATCAGAATTTTCATATAATATAGAACAGAGTCGCGGAGGTGTAGATCAGCGGTGGAGTGCTTGCCCACTTGCTCCCCAACACACATACATAAACACGCAAAAATAACAGTCGTAGAACTCAGGAACCCCCCCCCCCCAAGGGACATCTTTGAAATGTTAAGACACTTTACCACCATTAAGAGATCAAACTATTAAAATATGAAGATTCTTAGAGGACTGTTGGTACATTAAGTTATGGTAAAAAAAAATCTACAAAAATCCTTTATAATCATTTAATTTCAGCACAAGGTGTTTCTTTCCTGAGAGAATGATTTATGAGTGTGCATGGGTGCCTTCCAGCATGTATATGCATCCATGTAGTTTCCAGACCGAAACTGTAAACAACTTCAATGGCCATTCTGGGGTCTAGGCGCAGGCAGCTCCCAGGGGTTGCTATTCATTCACACCCCAAAAACTTAGTGTTTTTTTTCCTCATCGAGTTCCGCTGTCGGTGAGACGTGTGCTGTGACATCTACTTCCCTGCTTCCATACCCCTGCGGCACCTAGCAGCAGAGGTAACTGTGACAGATAGCATCAACCTCTTCTCCCTTGACTCTCTTCTCACCCCACACTACAGGGCGAGGAAAGGTCTTGGGAAGCCAGTGACCCCAGGCGCCTCTGGGATTACTCACCTGGGAGAGCACTTTTGCTTAATTATTAACATATTTTTAACTATTATTAATGATTATTTGGAGAGCAGCCGGGGATGTGTTTCAAAACAAACCCGAGGTAGCTGCAGTGTCTGGCCCCAGGAGATCTGCTCCAGGGGCAGCTCCCGTCTGCAGTTGGTGGTCTCACTCTCCTTGCCTAAAAATAAATGGCCCACTTTCCTACTTTACCCATGCATCTCTTCTCTAGGTGTGATTCCTTTCTGAGACCAGCAAGAACATCTCCGAAGAAGCTAAAAGCATCTAAAAATATCTTTACTCTGGAAATAGAAAATAAAGATGGAAGTTATGATGATCTGAGATGGCTGGAATAATATGGTTGGGTTCTATTTACAAATTCCACGTAGCTCACACAGGCTCAGTCACCACTCTTGTGCATTTAGCTTGTGACAGCTAGAAACGTAGTGAACGACACGAGTAAAGATCTAGAGCACTGGTCCTCAACCTTCCTAATGCTGTGACCCTTGAATACGGTCCCTCATGGTGTGGGGACATCCCCAACCATAAAATGATTTTCCTTGCAACTTCATAACTGTAATTTTGCTACTGTTATGAATCTAACAGTAAATGTCAATTACTGAATGTAAATATCTGATACGCAGATGGTCTTTCAATGACCTGTGAAAGGTCACTGGGCTCCCAAAAGGGGTTGCGACCCACAGTTTGAGAACCACTGATCTAGAAGGAAGAGACCTCAAGCAAAGACCTGCAGAAAAAAAAAAGAACAGGAGGCCACACTGGTCTACAGAGCAAGTTCAAGGACAGCCAGAGCTGTTACACAGAGAAACCTTGTCTCAAAATACCAATTTTTTTTTTTAAAAAAGGACCTATCTCCTCTGTGATATGATTGGGAACTTTTTACAATATTATTTTAAAAGTGGCTATTTCATATTTATACATCTCATTTTTTTCCTTTGAAATGACCAGTAATGGTTTTATTGCACTTACTTTAAGAGGAAACTTGATAACTTGGTGCTAAACCCAGCATCTCTTATGCAAATAGAAAGCATTACTATGGATGAATGGAATGAACTATAAACAATATTAGTAAAACCAAGGCAGAAATGCATGCTCACAAATTAATTTCCATGAAAGAAGTATTAAACAGCCATCAGAGAAATTCTCCCCTGAAACCTTCCTCATAAGACACAACAGGAGAAGAATTCAAAATGGAAGGAATCTCTTTTTGTCATTCCAATGTTAATTATCCTGTCCATAACCAACCTGCAAATTCTTAAATTTGAGCAGAAAAAAAAAAAAAAAACCTATGATACAGATTCAAAATGAGACGATCCAGACATGGTCCCTTCAGGAAATACTGGCTCTAAGAATGAACAAGTAACTGATTTTTCTGCATTGAAAACTTTCAGTTTTGAAAACCCGTGGACGTTGATATTTGGTTCATCAGGCTGTTATGAGAAATAGCGTCGAGTGGGCAGGTCTGGTGGCTCACGCTATCATCCCAGCAGTCCCGGAGGATGCTGGGCAGTTGAAATCTGGGCTACATGGTGAGTCCCAGGCCAGGCTGGGTTAGAACATGGAGTGGGGAGAGCGGTGACATCAATTGACATTAAGCAAACACTTGCAGTTTTGTACGGCACCTGGGGTATTTTGTTAAATACTTCCCCAAAGCGGTATTATATTATTATTACTAACCTTCCTATTTACCACAATCTAGCTTTTCTTCAGATCATATAAATCTTCCTCCCATTTACTGTTTGTCCATATTGCTGAGGGACCTCAGGTTTATGGGGTACCTTGCTCAGCAAATGACAGTGCAGAGACACAACTTCAAACCTCCAGTTTTGAGGGTCACAGACTTCAGAAATGGTATTGAAGAAAAATCTGTAACGTGAAACACACATTTGACATAGTTTCTCCTATAAAGCTGTGAGATCACTGGAGTAAAGACTCTGTCTTACTCCTATTTGTGAATTCCGTATCTAAAGGAGATATTCAACCCTGGTTATGCTTAATGGGATTGATGTCTAATGGAGGTATTAATAATAGTTCATATTTAATGGAACTAAACCAACTGAGGCACAGGTATTAACTAGGAGGAGAATATGAAAAGCAAACAGAAATCCACAAGTTCCTCTCAGAACTAAGAGCTTCTTCCTACTTCAGAAGCTGCATGTAGGAACCATCTTGTGTGGATGCTATGGATGCGAAGGACATACTTTTGCCACGGTGGGAAAGGGAGGATGGGGTGGAAACGGGCTTCTCTCCTGGAGGTCAGGAAGGCTCACTGAAAGCAGTTGGGGGAGAAAGTATGTTGGAGCAAAGAAAGACATAGGATGGGATGAGCCTGACCCAGGCTGAATTATTAAGGTGAAGATGCCCCGGCCCCAACACTTGACCCCCATGGCAGCCAAAGTCAGGCTAGGTGTCCAAACAGAAAGCCACACAGGATAAGGACACTGGTTTCTTCTTTGGAAACGTGGATAAATCAGCAGCAGGAGATGGAACTGAGATCGGAAGGGCCAGAAGCATCGTGCATTTTTAAAATACTACATCATTTCTTAGCATTGTGTAGTAGGAGCTCTAGCTAGAAAATACAATTGTTCTTTGACTCATTGTATGATGTGTGCTTAAAAATGCAATGTCTGGGTGGTGGTGGCGCATGCCTTTAGTTCCCGCACTTGGGAGGCAGAGTCAGGTGGATCTCTGTGAGTTCAAGGCCAGCCTGGTCAACAGAGCGAGATCCGGGACAGCCAGGGCTGTTGGAAACCCTGTCTCGAAAAACAAAACAAACAAACAAAAATGTACAGCGGGGACTGGGTGTGGAGGGCACGCTCTAAATCCCAGCATTTGAGAGCTAGAGGAGTAAAAGTCTGAGGTCAGAGTGAAGCACGCACTGAGCTTCTGCTTTAATACAACAAAGCAGGATGCCCAACAGGAGGGACCCAGAGTGATGCTGGCCAATAGGAGGGACCCAGAGTGATGCTGGCCAATAGGAGGGACCCAAAGTGACGCTGGCCAATAGGAGGGACCCAGAGTGATGCTGGCCAATAGGAGGGACCCAAAGTGATGCTGGCCAATAGGAGGGACCCAAAGTGATGCTGGCCAATAGGAGGGACCCAGAGTGATGCTGGCCAATAGGAGGGACCCAAAGTGATGCTCTTGCCACTTTTAACACTGACGCAATAACAGAAATTAGATATGCTGATTCTTCTGTGATCAAATAGAAAACACATTTACCTATGCACAGCCTCTGAAATCTAAAACCCCCAGACACATACCACCTCTCACACCACACACACACACACACACACACACACACACACACACACCACAAACACACCACACATACACAACACACCCTACAGACCACATATCCATACACCACATACACACACCTACATGTTACATCATACATAAATATCACACACACACACACACACACACACACACACGAATTTCTTCACCACAGACAGAGTACTCAACGAACACTTTAAAGGACTCAGAATTGCTTTCTCTTCAACAGTCTTAAAAAGTTTTCTCTGATCATGCTTTATAAATAAAAGTTGTAAAGTATGTATGTTATAGAAAGAAACAAAAAAGACTATAAATTGTTGTGGCAATTTTAGCTCAGCTCCCCGAAATTTCTAAAGTAACATTTCTTTCCACTTATAGACATCAACTGTGACAAAAGTTGTAGCTCAGTCAACAAAGAGGAAAAACGCATCTCATAACTTGCCTCTAAGTTGCATGCAGATTTTTGTCTTAGACACCTGACTTTTGGAGTTACATTTAGGTCATGTGGTAAAAGGTAAAGTTTGTCCCTAAGTCAAAAGGCAGGTTTAGTAGAAATACCTTTTTCTAAAGTTCAGATTCTGTAAGCTTTGACTTTGATATGCTCTGCTGGTCTCCTATAATCCCTCCTTGCCTCTCCTCCTCCTCCTCCCTCTCTCCTCTGGTCTCTTTCCCTCTCTCCTCACTCCCCCCTTCTTCCTCCCCCTCCATCTCTGCTTCCCTGTCTTTCCTGGTCACAGCACATGAGAGAGTTCTTTCACTGAGTCACAAGCTCCCACCCCAGCCTTCTTCATCTTTTATATTTAAGTAGCCATGGTAGCTGTAATTAATTGCTAGGTGTCTCTTTCCTCCAAAATATTACAATCTGTAAGAGGGCACTGACTATACTATCATCACTGCTGAATCCGTGACAGTGCGTCTTCTACAACGGTAACCAACCTACACACCTACTGAATGAATGAATGGTTCCTGGATGTGTGGATGAATGAATGAATCCTTCCTCTTCAGATGGGCGCCGATCACACAACTAAAGGCACCAAAGAAGAACTTTAGACTCCTCATTGTCAAGGAAGAAGGACAGAAGGACAAGGCGAGCAGTCTGTAGACATTTACAGATGAGGTGGGAAAAATAAACATCTAACGTAAGAATATGTTTTAGTGTTACAGCCGGGCGGTGGTGGCGCACGCCTTTAATCCCAGCACTCAGGAGGCAGAGCCAGGAGGATCTCTGTGAGTTCGAGGCCGGCCTGGGCTACCAAGTGAGTTCCAGGAAAGGCGCAAAGCTACACAGAGAAACCCTGTCTCGAAAAACCAAAAAAAAAAAAAAAAAAAAAAAAAAAGAATATGCTTTAGTGTTACTTCATCTGTTCAATTCTAAGATGGCGCCATTAAATATGGAGGCAGTGGACTGTGAAGATTTTACAGTGAAGTTACTGGGAAGTCCTAGCAGTCTATGCAGTGGTTCTTTTACCCTTCTGTAGGTAGGTAGCTACCTTTCCTCCCCTTACTGTTTGGGCTGTTCTCTTGGAACATTAACATTATCATTAACGGAAAAGCAGAAGCTGTGGCCACACTGATGTAAAGTGATACTTATGCATCGTAGCATGGGGATGGTTACGGGCTTTCCTGTGCTTCTTATCTGTCATGGCTTGTAGATAATAGCTACACTCTACAGACATGATAGCCTAAGACAGAGAATGTCACTGGACGTCACAGACAAGCTATTTACCCCTAGTGTGCTGAATTTCAAGTTTTTTCTAATTGTTACCAATCTAGACTATTTTCCAAGTCAAGAGATCCCTATATTCAAAGGAAAAACAGTCTGCCTAAACACAGTTATTTTTGATATGATTTATTTTAGCTAAGAGTGAAATAGACTGTTTCCAGGGGGGGAGAGGGGTATAAGTGCTTGCAAGAGTTCCTGGCTTAGGAAGTGCTTTTCTTTATGTGGAAATAATAATAATAATAAAAAAACAGGATAAACTCAAATATGCTATCCTATGCCAGTAAAAAGCAGCAGAAATTTACACCATCACAAATCAGTTGCAAATAACAGAGGCTTTTCCCACGTGAGCTCATCTTGGAATCACAGTTAGGATATTCCAAAGCTGGAGTAGACCACACTGGGTTTTCCACGACCTGCCATTCTTTTTTTCTGTTTTTGTGCTAGACATGGAAAAACAATGTCTTTTAAAAATTCACCAATAAGACTTCCTACTGAAAGCCAGGACAGAACACAAAATAACATGGCCAAACTTCAGAGAGGGTGGAGAGAGGGGAGAAAACCAAAGCACCGTTCTTATTGGGAACAAAACAAAAGAAAACCCAGCATTGTAGAGTTCACTTTTTGCTAAATTTTCCTTCTTTTTTGGGTTCAAAGATTCAGAGTGCTCTTGAGGTATATGTTTAATCAAATTACTATTTTTCTCTTTCCCCTCAGGTCAGCTGTTTTATTCTGGGCCTTCATCCACCACTGAATCATGCTTTAATGTGTCTTAATTTCATGGTTACAAAAAATAAAATATTGATTCCAAAATTTCAGCTTCACAATGTCCCTCCTCTAAAATCCAGGCAACACAGCTTTCTTATAACACGATGAAATCCCATTAGTATTAAAATGCTCCCTTTTCCATCTCAGGGAAAATGCATTTTTTTCCCCCTGAATGTAAATGCACCGAAGAGTTAAGGGGAGAAGCTATGGTGAAAATTAGGCTGTGATTCATGACCTGGCTGTGTCCTACAACTCACTAAAACAGTGCTTTATTACAGAGATACGTCCAAAAAGAAAGAAGGAATGTCACCCCATGTTTTATTTTGCCACATATATTTAAGCGGTTGATTTTCCACGATGCATAAAGTCTGGGCATGCATTTCCCTCTGACCCTGAGTTGCATACATACAGCCAGTACCATAATCCATTTCAAGGTGCACAGAGAGGTAAAGATGTTCCAAAAATGCAAATATGCTCAAAAGCAGCCCAGATAACGGCTAAGAAATCCTAACTGCATTGAACCGTGGCTCTGCGGGTTGCTTTTTACCAGGTTCAGGGAACGCTCCTGTCGTTAAACGGCCCTTTTAGCAGACAGATGACAACATCTATTTTAGGACTCACTTGGTAGCAGCTGTTCAATGGAAATAAATAACAACATATATGTATTTGAAAACGAAAAGGAGAATTGGAAACTCGTGCGGTTCTTTGGCTAATAGCACGTGTCAGGAAGGAGATCAAAAGGAAAATAATGCTGAATTTTCTACAGTCTTTGGGAAGTGAATTTATAAACCTCAAAAAAAAAATCAGTTATTATTTTTTTTTCTGCTACAGGAAGAAACCCAACTGCGTTGTCACAAAGACATGCAAAGTGACTGTTGAAGGACACAGAGTTCCTTTTTAGGGAGTGATAGAAATGTTTGGAAATTGGTTGGGATGACAGTTGGAAAATTTGGTGACTGTAACCATCATTGAATTACATATTACAAATGGGAGGACAAATATCTGCTGTCAAATGAATTATTGGGTAGGGAAAAACCTAGTCAAAAGGGCAGGAAGCGAAGAAACTATGCTGGCATAATACATTTTAATAGTATTTGTGTTTTCTCAGTGTCCTTTAAGTTGAAAGGTGATGAAGTTGACGATTAACACTGTCAACACAGCATCTACAATCACCTTGGAGATAAAGCTCTGAGCAGCCGTGTTGCTGATTGGTCAATAAATAAATCACTGATTGGCCAGTGGCCAGGCAGGAAGTATAGGCGGGACAAGGAGGAGAATAAAGCTGGGAAGTGGAAGGCCGAGTCAGAGACACTGCCAGCCGCCATGATGACAAACAGCATGTGAAGATGCTGGTAAGCCACGAGCCACGTGGCAAGGTATAGATTTATAGAAATGGATTAATTTAAGCTGTAAGAACAGTTAGCAAGAAGCCTGCCACGGCCATACAGTTTGTAAGCAATATAAGTCTCTGTGTTTACTTGGTTGGGTCTGAGTGGCTGTGGGACTGGCAGGTGAGAGAGATTTGTCCTGACTGTGGGCCAGGCAGGAAAACTCTAGCTACACAGCCGTGTGATCGTTACAGATTCGGTTAACAGAGGTTGGAAGACCCATCCTACATTTGACATTCCATCCCAGGGCCCCAAAGTTGATGATACCCGAAGGCCGGCTGAGCATGGGCATTCTGCTTCCTGTCTGTGAACGCACTGTGATTGGCTGCCCGCAGCTCTTGTTGCCATGGTTTCTCTGGCTGTTACCCTGGAACTGTGAACCGCAATAAAACGCTTCCTCTCTCAGGTTGCTTCCGTCAGCTATTTCCTCCAGCAGTGGGAAAAGTAACTAACACCATGTGCAGACACCTTCAAGGCTCCCAGGGAGGGTAAAACAGCAGAGGATGTGCAGCCTCTGCCTCGAGGCATGGGGGATACCAAGCCGGAAGTCCATCACGCTGCTTCTGAGCAGGCTGATGTGAACGGCTGGCTGCAGGCGGCGTATGCGGTCTAAGCCCAACCTGGACTTAGATTTGCGTTTCATGACACTACTCACGCTCACACTGAACCACGGAGTTTCTAGATCTCTTTCCATCAAAACTTTAGGTTATCCTTCACCAGAGGAAAACAGTCCTCTGTAAGGGAAGTGTCAGCACGAAGACGCCCATTCACTCAATAACTGGGAACGCAAACAGCAGCAACAGCAAGCCACAGAGCATCTTCAACCTGTTCTGCCCATTATGGTTCATCTTTAAAATTGCCATTTTGGAGAAGAAAAAAAAAATAAAAGGAAGATGAATATATTAGAGGATAACAAAGTAGGTCAGGTATTTTTGGGGGATAGTTCCACAATCAGTATTATCCTTAGACTTAACATTTGTGCTTAGGAATCAGAGGGATCTCGATTGTGTAAGGGCCTATCACCTTAAAGGTCACACATCAGAGAGGCTTTTAATTGGGAGCTCGGCAGTAGAAAGAAAATCGTCACGTGACTGCTGAGAAGAATTTGGCTCTTCCTGAAATCGGGATATGCCAAACGACAACACATGTGCTCCATTATGTATCAGCTGAGGGGTCTCTCCTCCACTCATTCTCATACTCCACAGGGCCTCGTGATCTCTCACTTAAGCCTTGTTTTTTTACCTGCGTTCTAGTCCTGTCGTCTCCAAATGGTAGCCACTAGCCACCTGTGGCTGTTCAAGTTAAAATTAATTAAGAGGAAAAGGGAAACTTCAGTTCATTAAATTAATGAGCCACACTTCAAGTGCTCAACAGCCAGATGTGACTGGTGGCTAATGAATTGGACAGTGTGCCAACGGGGCATTTCTATCATCACACGGAACATTTGACAGCACTACGGAGCTCCTGGACGCCCAAATATGTTCCACGGACCCCAGCAGCGGCACCTGGGGCCCTGTTGGCAATTCACAAGCTTGTCTCACTTCAGATCTGCTGACTCAGAACACGAATTTCGGCGAGATCCCCCCCACGCGGCATCTGGGCATGTTCAAGTGTGAAGTCTGGACTCCATTCCTCAGTTACCTCTTCTGGAATGCCCCCAAAGCAACCTTATACACACAGACTGGATGATTTTTTTCACTGCCGTGTTTACATTTCTTAAATTTCTTTCCTCTTTCCGGTTCTTTAGAAACCCCATGGAGTACAGTTAAAATACAATGGGGGTACTTGACAATTTCTGAACTCCTTCATGTCTTAGCTGTGTGACTTTGGGCAGGATTCCTTTTAAAGTAACAGATGTCCTTTAGTTGAACGGAGCTGATCCACTGGGTTGTGGAAATTAAAGGAGAGACCCACATACAATCTCAAGCAATGTCCGGTGTGTATTCCCTGGGCACTGCTCTGGCTGTGTCCTAGCTCCTCTTTCTATGCCTCTCTTCCCTGACCGCTCGTGAACATCAGGCAGCCCCACCATGCCGTCTCTCAAGCTCCAGTTCATGAAAACATGCTGGATCAGTGGCCTGGGGAGATGGCTCCGTCAATACAGTGTGAGCATGAGGAGCTGAGTTCAGATCACCAGGACCCATGTGACATGCGGGGTGTGGTGGCACATGTCCGTAATCCCAGTGCGGGGGAGTCAGAGACAGCCAGATACCTGGATCTTCCTGGCCAGTACAGTGAGCTAGCTCCAGGCTCAGCAAGAGGTCCTGTCTCAAAAAATAAAGTGGAGAGTAACAGATGAAGTCATGTGGACTCCACGTGCACAGATACACACATGTAACGTGTGACCATTTATATATATATATATATATATCAATATATATATATCTCAATATATATATCTCAATCTCTCTCTCTCTCTCTCTCTCTCTATATATATATATATATATATATATATATATATATATATATATATATCACTCCTCCCACACACTGGCAAATAAAAAAACCTGGTTACATAAAGTTTTTGGTTCAATATTTTAGCTAAAGCTATGTATTTTCATTGTTTGCTTTTTTTTGTTATTTTAGCCATCGAGTGTTAGGAAAGTATGTAATGTTAAAGGTATGATTTCCACACAGCTTGATATCTTGATTCCGAGTTTCTAGAATGATGAGCCAACTCGGACCCTTAATATCTACCGGTGGATATAGTAAAACGCAGATTTAAAACGGTTATTGAGGAACTGGGGTGGCGCTCAACAGTAGAGCGTTTGCAGGTCACGGGTAGGGTCCTTGCCTAGTAGGCAAGGATGCTGTGGATCTACACTTAGCACCAACCAAAATTAACGAAGCTCCTGAATAAATTTAAGAGTATTTTTAGAATGCTACTCAGATTAAATATAGACTTTACAGGTACAGTGTGAAAGCTATGAATTGCAAGGAAAATTGGTATATCTAATCAACAATGAAATTACTAATGCTATAAAAATATTTAACGTAGAGGGCAAAATATTCACATCTTTAATAAATGCTGCTTCAACTTAAAACACACACACACACACACACACACACACACACACACACAACCAGATCCACAGTGGTGGATCACTCCTGTAATCTCAATATTCACGAGGGGGAAGCAGGTGGATTGCTGTGAGTTTGAGGCCAGCCTACTCTATCTACAGAGCCAGTATCCCACTCGACAGAATCATATAGCAAGACATTAACCACCCTCAACACACATGTAGACACACACACACACACACACACACACACACACACACACACACGCGCGCACGCGCACGCACACAGAACAGAAGGCCAGTGAGGCGACTCAGCAGAAAGAGGTGCTCTCTGCCTCTACCCTGACATCTTCTTGATCCCTGGAGCACACCCAAAGGACAGAACTGACTCCCAAAAGTTGTCCTCTGACCTCCACACACACACACACACACACACACACACACACACACACACACACACACACTGTGGCGTGTGCATGCCACACTCCCACGAAATAAAATACATACACATAAAAAATATATAGAAAAAAAATCTCCAATTAGTTGTAATACATTAAAACAAAAACAAGTTTAACCGAAGAGATTGGCAATGGTTAAAAATAATAATGAAATATAAAGTTGTCTGCAGCATAGGCGCTTATGCAAATGACAGTGACATTAACGTGGCTTGCGAAGCTCAGAGTGCGGCTGCCTTCCTTCGACGTGAACCTGTGCAGCAACTTCCTTCAACGAATTGCCACTGATAAAAACAATTTGATGAAATGAGCACGCAAGGATACATGAGAAGTCCATTGTCACACGCACCGAAGAGTCACTGCGTTTTGGGGACTGAGTATCGAACGAGTAGCCAATAAATAAAATGATTTAGACAGGACCCAGCAAATAATTGCGGGAAGACTGGGGAAAATCGACGTTCCGCCCGAATCTCAAGCTGCACGCATGCGCGGAAAAATAGCGGTACCGGGGTAACGTGAGGGAGCCGGTTCTCTCCTCCCGCTGTGTGCCCGGGATCACACAGCAAGCCCCTCTCCCTACCTAAGAGCTCAGAGTGGGGTCCTACGATTGCAATTAATTTTCACCTTCTCTGTGGGTCTTTCCGTCTTCTTTGAAGTTTTGAGAGAAACAGGTTAAAAAACAGTCAACCAAGTCTGTGTGTCTCTCCCCTCCTCCCCGTCTTCCAGAAGTTCTCCACCCGGACCATCCCGAGACTGCACCTCAGGAAAGAGGCAGGGGACAGACACATTCTCCTAACTTCCCATTATCGCCCTGGGAGGTACAAAGAACATTCTTGAATATTCCGGAATAATTCCTTCAGCTTTTTTTTTTAAACCCCTCATTTCTTTTTTTTTGGTTTTTTGAGACAAGGTTTCTCTGTGTAGCTTTGCGCCTTTCCTGGGACTCACTTGGTAGCTCAGGCTGGCCTCGAACTCACAGAGATCCGCCTGGCTCTGCCTCCCGAGTGCTGGGACTAAAGGCGTGCGCCACCACCGCCCAGCTAAACCCCTCATTTCTTAAGCTTTTGCTTCATATTAACAATCAACCTGAGAGACAAGAACGAGGTCTAAGGATGGGGTCATTTCTATGAATGGGGTGAAGTAGAGCTGAGGATGATACTGTCTCCCTCGTGATGCTGTGCTTTATCAGACTGACCTGGCCGGGCAGGCAGGCTTCACCTCTCTCTCCTCTCCATTCTGTTCCCTCTCTGCTTTACAGGCACACTTCCTAGCCAAGGATAACCTTCCTTGAGAGAAGCGGTCTGTTCTCTTTTCAAAGGCGGGGGGGGGGGAGGCAACATCTTTAATCAAAAAAGATTTATCGCCCGGACCGATGAAGAAACAAAACGCTTTATCTGATTTACAAACAGCCGTGTTATTATAATCCTCATTTACATACAGAAACGTCGATGAAAACTCTAAGCAGATTTTCTGATGACTTAAGTAATTTTTGCTAGGTACCGTTGGAATCTTAGCTCCTCCCTTCCCACGACATTCATGCAATCCAAACAAACGTCCTGCAAACACCTGTATGGAACTCAAAGGAAGACATGAGTGTTTTGGCTCTGTGTTTTTCATGTTTCCAGGTGGAGAAAATCAAAAGGGAAGAGAAAAGGGCGCATTAATGGTGCCCGAGAATCTTCTTCGATACTTTGTATCTAAAGTAGGATGTTGATGACTGACTAATGAATCATGCAATGCAAGAAAGAGGAAATTTTTGAGATTTCACTTAGAAGTTTGATAATTATGTTTACTAAAGGATCCCTTAGAAAGAACGCAAGTGGCAGCCATGTACTGTCACACTATTGACACCACACTACAAAATAAAATAAGATCATGTAGGACCGACCTCCAAACCACTGCAAGGATAGACACTTGCCAGTCACCACAGATACAGAACTGGTCAGCCCAACAGCGCATGCCAGCCCTGCCACAGCATCTGTCTGCCATGCACCATGTTTAAAAAAAAAATCCCCTACAAACACATATAGGTAATTGATCACGTTCCATTTAAGACTCACACATTTCACACATTTAAAATTCTTCAGCGGCACACTTCTGACAGCTACAAATAATTTATACAGCTAACTAGAGAGGATTCTCTTAATGGCCAGGGTATTTTCTAATTGAGTACTAGAAATTAACCCTGAATACTGATGCTGCCGGGAAGCTGCCAGGCACCTGAGAGCATCACAAGCACAGTGTGGTCTCACCAGGGTGTGAGGTTGCGATGGTATGGTGGTACCTGGCCTGACTATCTTAGGAGGAGGAAGTAAACTTAGATAAAAAAAATTGATGGATGGATTTCATCTGGCTTTCCTCTGATTGATGGGTAGTGACTGTTGGAGGCCTGTCTGAGCATTCTGATGAGGATAATGAGGATGTCTCCATGTTCAGAGTGAAACTGAGCTCTGAATCATTAGTGATGTCATCCACGGTCCAAGAATTCGAAATAACAGTCCATAACATGCCACACGGCTGCCATCCCTGACTCAATTATCTCCGAAGTTCTTCCATGCTCTACAGTTCTGCATTTCCATTAACCACAGAGACTCAAGATGGTTACTTCACATTCCAAAGCACATAATTTATATCTGAGGAGTATTTCAGGGACTGGCAGAGAGAGGCCCTCTGTAAGAGCATACAGCATCCTATACAGAGCCCCTGGATACTCGTCTTTAGTGATAGAATTTCATGGGGCATCACAAATTGCTTTGTAAACTTGGGGATGCATCACTGGCTCTTGCTCTTGGTGTATAAACCACACAGCCTGTGATTTATCTTAGTGGGCACCATTAGCATTTCAATGCAGAGGCCTTTTCCCTTTCCATAGAAGCAGATCAAAATACATGTAGTCTTTCTGACATTTATGCAAGCCATTGCCAGCAGTATAAATGCCCAAATACATTGTAAAATAGTTAAACTAAGTGAAAATCATGAGGAATGCACTAGAAGAGGTGAAAACCTCACATATATGAACGAGTGTGTAACCATTCATTACTTGAAGAGTCTCAGTTCTCTGGAGTGTTCCTGAATAGAAGATAATAGTCCTGAGTGATGAGGTTTACATGTAGACAGCTGAGTTCACTGGAAGACATGTAATACCACGGACAGCAGAGAGTCCCTAATTACTGAGCATGGATTGAAGGAGATTCCTACATAGTACTGAATCCTCCAAGTCCATGAATAATTTTGTATGTAGGAAATGTCATAGTCATCAATATTTTATGAGTAATGGCATCAATAACAAACATACAATCACACTGATATCCAAGAGAACAGTTAGCACTTATGGACATGAACTGTCCACCACGTCCGTTTTTCTACCTATCACATCTACTGAAATGACTTAAAAATGTCCTGATTTCTACCAGGTCATCAACAATGACTTGACAAGATAATACCTCATAAGAGACTCTAGACCCAAATCAATAGACAAAACAAACGACACAACACTACCGTGCTGCAGCCGACAGGCAAGGCGGTTTCCAGCCTTGGTCTTACCTATGAAATAGGACAGGAGAATGGCCAGGAGCACGGAGACCCCTACAGCACACAGCGCCGTGCACCTCCAGCTGCAGTACTTCGAAGACTTCTTGAATTTAAAAGCACTTCTTGAGAGGGTGTTTCGAGGAAGTGGCCGGGTAGGCGGCGAGTAAACAGAGCCAGATGCCATCGTGTAACCCGGGGTTGCCGTACTGAACAGTGGCGTCGTCCCTGTCCCTGTTTTGAATAGGAAATGCCTGTGGAAAGAGAGAATATCATCGTAAGACACGGCCGTGTTAAGAGGGGAATAAGTTAACATACGTCAAAGGACGGACGCACAGGGACTAACTCTCTTCTGTGGCCCTTGCGGAGTCAGCCTAGTCTCTCTCTTTCTGTCCCTTCCTTCCTTTCATCTACCTCACATATTTTGTTTTGAGATAAGGTCTCAGGTAGGGCAGGCTGGCTTGGAACTCACTATGCAACTGAAGAGGACCTTGAACTCCTGACCTTCCTGCTCCACCTCTTGAGTTGGGATTGCAGGTGGGTGTGCCACATCACCTCAAGTTGATGAGGTACATGACATCAAACCCAAGGCCTCACACATGCTGGGCAAGCACTCTACCAGCGGAACTACATCCCAAGCCCTGGTTCGTATATTTATTTTTTACCTCTATTTATTTATTTGTTTGGTGCGTGTGCATGTGTGCACGTGTGCGCGTGCGTGCGTGCGTGCGTGCGTGCGTGCGTGTGTGTGTGTGTGTGTGTGTGTGTGTATGTACAAATGCAGGCATGCCATGGAGCATGTATGGAAGACAGCTTGTGTGGGTCAGTTCTTGCTTTTCACTGTATGGACTCCAACAATGTCATGTAGGTTGTTCGGCTTGGCAGCAGGCATCCTTACCTGATGATCCATCTCACCGGCCCTCATCTGATTTTAAAAGTTAAAATTTAAGGCAACGTTTTAGTTTAAGAGCTATACCGTGAAAGTGACTTGAGAATGATTTCGATAGTGTATGGCAGGGCATATGCACACCAGTAATCCTTATGGTTTCAAGGAGCCACCTTGAGAGACGATGGAATGACCCTAGCCACACTGTCTCCTGAACGTAAGCATGCTGGAACATCCTCGGAACCCATACAGCGAAAGGCGAGAACTGACTGACTCACACAATGATGAATGGCCTCATGAGTAGTTCTTCGTAATTCATATTATAAAGTTGGTCCTAGGTCACAGCTGTGCGTGTATGCGCATTCCAGGAGAATGTGTGCTCACGTACGAGCATGTGCCCATGTCCCACCAATGGTGTGCTGCCTCACCGGAAGCGTTCTCAATCTAGCCTGCCACCACCCTCCCCCCGGCCCCATTGCTGAGGACTCTTAAGCTTGGAAAGGGCAGCTGGTCAAGTCTCTGAGCTTGTCAACTCTTTTATTTTTAGCAGGTGTCAAATGTAATCAGCAAGGTAAATCTTGTGGGGGCTGGGGGAGGGAGAGACTCACAGAATATCGTTTAAAACCTAACCTAAATAAATGACTAGGTCAGCAAAGCAGCTTCTAGATCACACAGAGACAGACTCTCGGTTGGCGAAACAGCTTCTAGATCATACAGAGACAGACTCTCTCACTGAACTACACAAAGGGCAAAGGGCCCCCAAATTGCAGCTTAGGAAGGTTGAAGCAGGAATTTAAGGACCAGATGACAAAGCCATCGAGTAAGAAACTCTTTGGAAAGGTGACCGAGTCTAAGACTCTTTTATTTTTACTTTTTTATTCAATCTTAGAGAATTTCATACATGTACGCAATATATTTTGATCACATCAGTCCCCCATCCTCTCCCCTTCAACTCTGCCTGTATCCACTCCCCACCACATGACCATCTCCGCTCCATGTTCTCTTAGATTCTTGTTAACAATAAAAAAGTGTTCAAATTTAAAAACACCCCGTGTTTCATGGCTTTCATTTAGCATGATAATACTGCTCACATCCCAGCCCTAACACGAACTATTATTACATCCTATTCTAAGGTGTCCAATGCAGTCAGCAGGCTATAATTTTTTACATTCAAGAGGTTAAAAGGGTCCTTTCATTCTCTGCCATAGTATGGGATAGCCTTTATGTAAGATGCATTTATGGGGTTCATCGCGAAGTATTTTCCATTTTAACACTCATACACTTACTGTGTATTTAAAAAAGGCTAAATATATCGAACAGGTATAGCAGAGACCTGGGAAGCTCGACCGCTAACATTTAAAATCTTCTTTCCTATTCACTAGGTATGTGCCTTTAGAAAGCTTCCTTAACCTCTCTCTGTAGTTTTTTTTTTTTTGTCGTAGGACTTGTGAGATTTAAATTGACTGTAGAAGACTCTAAAATACTTCAGCCATCGCAAGTGCCCACGAGTGTTGGACAGGAGGGAACAAGCTCGTGATTTTAGGCATACTATTGCTTAGAAGAGAAAAGAGACCTATTTGAGGGGTTGGCAGTCTCTAGGAACGTAACAGGATGACGGCTGGTTTTAGTGAGTGGAATTTACCCAGCATGGCGGCCACGTGATTACTAAACTCATCAGGGATTCAGTCCAGTGATGGAGTCAGAATGTGATGGCATTATTGGCAGTGGTGAAAACTGGGAGGGATGAAGTCTACTTGAAGCAAGGTCTTTGGGGTCATTCTCTTTGCCCCGCCCCGGCCGCCATTCTCTCTCCTTTCATCCCTTCCTGCACCCCACTTCTTGGCTACGGTGAGGTAAGAACATTACTCCTCTCCATCCTCCCTAGCATGGTATTTCGGCCTTGCCACACGTCTAGAAGCAACAGAGCAGGCCATGGGGGAGACTCAAATCCTCAGCTCAAACGAACCAGTTGCGCCTTTGGCTGCCTCCGACATGTTATCACAGCAACGGAACACTGACTAATAGGAAGTGGTCTGAAGAATTTCCTAACGAGAAATGGGATTTGAACCGGACTCTGAGACTCTCAAGACCACGACCTTAGCCCTCAAGGCTGGACACTAGAAATGGGAATATCTATACACATGATGAGATGATGAGCTTTTACTAGATGCTGACTTCAAATCAGACGTCTCTGTCTCTGTTTGCAGACCCGAGATCTCAGTACACACCAAGACTGCAGGTTCTGGCAAGGAACTCTTTCAAATACTAGCTTTAAATGGTCATGAAATTATTTTCTGTAGATAACAAAAATGCAACTTTGATATATTACTAAAAACACAAATGTAGGACTCAGGGGTGTACTTCAGTGGAACAGCATGTGTCTAAACAGACATAAAAGTTTCAGGTTCGATCCGCGGCGACATTACCGATCAATATTTGTGGAACCGAAAACCCTTTTCCTCCAAAGAGGTTCCAGTTTATTAAATACATACTTTTGTTTTGTCCACTGCAAGAGAAAATATTAATTTTTTTTGGAGGGGGGAGTTACCTTTACTCCCTGGAGTGAGGTATTTTCTCCTTATCCACCTAAATGAGTATTAGAAGAGACATAGGGCATGGGCAGCATAGAGTATAATTGATGCCCAAGTTTAGAAAGTATTGAAGAAGGAGTACCTCACCCGTGTCTTACATTTAAAATCACGGGCAGTCGGGATTTTCGGATACTTTTCTAATATGTAGGAAAGAATCAGGAAAGGTTTAATTTGGTTTACTTCAAAATCACCATTTGCATGCTGACTGACCCCTTCAGGTCAAATTAAGCCTGAAAATAGACACGGTAAAACATACATGTACAAGTTCTTAGGTGGAGAAGGAAAAGCCCATGTCTATGTCTTTGCTATAGCAGAGGACAGACATGTGGCTCCACATCGGGCAGACCTGGGCTAATGTGGAGGTTTGGACAGAATGTCATCCTTTGAAAAGCAACAACGTCTTTACCATTGCACTATATAAAAGAGGCAACACTGTGAGGTTTATGGTACCATCAGTACAGCCCTTAAAACCCATTTGCACTTTCCCTAAGGTTCGGTACAGCACTTCCTTTATGTTTCAAACTCCACAAATATTTCATGAATATTGAAATTCAGCTATACAAAGCATGCATGATGACTTCCCAGAAGTAAAAGCTGTCTTATCACCTAATTCTCCATGAGGCCTGTTTCTGCACGCCATTAGCTTCTCATCCTACAGCTCCTGGCCAGGCCATTCAGCTATGAGAACGTGCTTCTCACATATAAAAAAAATTGTGCAAAACATTACTATTAAAAAAAACCCAACAACAACAATACCATGTTTTTGACCTGGCTTCCATATGAGGTTTGTAGAATAAAGACTGAATTTTTCTTTACTCTTCGAACCGTATTTGGGAATGGAAAGGAAGCAGTAACTCACGTAGAATCCCGGCCCCCCCCCCCATTGTATTTAGCCATAAAGCAGCAGCAGCGGCTGCTTTTTCCACAGCCTGATTTCGCTCTGATGTCTCTAACGATGCCCTGCGTGACGCCTGCCTCCAGTTCCTCAGCTATTTGCACCCCTGTTTTCACCCTGGCGACCGGCCTGGAGAAGCACACTTGAAGACAGACTACCAGAGCCCGAGATGAGGAAAATCAATTTCAAAGCCCCAAAGACAGCTGGTGCGGAAGGTCACTGAACACTAACAGTTGCTTTGTGGCTTTGGAATCGGGAGGGGAGGGGGCTTCTGTTTAACAACAACAACAACAAGGGACAGGAAAGGCAGAGCTCGGGTGCCTCATTAACTTGGAACTCTGAGCAGCCCGCACAAATGGCAAGGATTACTCGATCTGCAGCACAATTAAAGCTTGCTCTTTTGTCTCTGGAAATGGAAAGATCTGGTTCTTTGTTGATGTGCCTTTGGACCGACCTTTACAACTCTGTCCCTACCCTGTGTTCTAGTTTGTATTTTTAATGGAGTCTGTGATGAGTCTGTGTATGGGTCACGTCACAACTATGAAGTTACCAGGGACAAAGCCTGGATTTCCTCTTATTTCTTGTTGTCCCCATTTCCTGACTTCTTGGTCATGGCTTAGTAACTTTAGTCTTCGGGTCTCTCTGAGGATCTTTGATAATTTCCAATTACTCTTCCTGCCTGCCTGACCCCTTCATCCACCCTGGGTATTCAAACTGTCAGAGAACCTGCAGGCTTTCCTTCACAGCAGGTTTTTTTCCTTTCTCTTTGTCCAAGTGGGTAAATTCAGTCTCTTCGCCTCCCTGTCCCACTGTGTGTGTGTGTGTGTGTGTGTGTGTGTGTGTGCACACACGCGCGCACGCGCTGTATGCACATGTGTGCATGTGCCTGTGCAGTTGGTGTCCTCTCCCTCTGCTCTCCACTTTACTTTGTGAGACAGGGTCACTCACAGAACCCAGAACTCACCGACTGGTTAGACTGGGTGGCCAATCGGTACCCACACCCATGACACACCACACCTTCTTTCCTCTGCCTCCCGGGGCTGGGATTATAGGCGGGCACTGCCACACCCAGCTTTTTAACCTGCATGCTGGGGATCCAAACTCACTTCCCCAATGTACAGCCATCTTTTCTTTCTACTCTTACCCCAGGCCTAACCACATGCTCCTTATTTTGCTTTTTAGCAAATGTCTGAGCAGGTCTGCGCCGTTCCGCAGTAACCCTTCACTTTCGATGTCTGTCTTTCTAGTTAATAATCACACAACTGACCACCAAGAGAATTTTTTAGTGACGATATATTTGGGGTATGCTAAATGTACCTTTCTAAACTGTATCACATATAATACCAATAAATCAATACTTAGTTCCAAAGTATGAAATTATGGAAGTTATCACACACTCATGAGTAACTAAGAAAAGAAAAATGGGTTAATAGTTATACTTTGTTCAGAGGATTAATAGAATCATGTTATTCCTCTAATATGAAGTAAATGGCTTAAGAAGTTAGAAACTTCAGGCACCCAAATGAAAACATGTGGCAGCGTTATTCCAAGTCATCTGAGTCATTTCCTCACTGGGAGATTAGGAGAGAAAATAAAAAGTTGAACAGACAGTGTGCAACTACTGAATGAAATTTTAATTCGCTTAGCTACCTATGTGTATATTATCTTCATAGCAAACAGTTTGTTTTCTTCAGCGTTTTATACTGTATTAAAAACCTTTTTAGAGATTAACAATGGAAATGATCAGAACAAAGGGTATGGCAGCTGGTGTTCGGCTCCTGTCCCTAAGGCACACTTGAAGGCTTTATTAATGACACAGAGCCCTGGAACATATTTCTATTGTATTGCACACTACTGTATAGTGTACATCTGTTGTACACTATGGAGCACACTTCCCTACTGCACAGCCTCCATTGATTATTTCTTCCAAAGAGGGTGATCTACATGAAATTGTTTAAAGAAAATGTGTTACTGCCCTGCTCTCACTGACCTTTGTAGGAGAACCTGTATGAAGCTCCCAAGACATACACTGATTTCTATTTCTTCACATTAGATGCTCTGATTTCCTCAACATGCCAATGAGTCTGGCTGCATTTGACCAGATCCGCCATCTTCTCAAGGCCCAAAGTTTTCATTTAAGAGGTAAGAAAAACTCAAGGCATAGGTTCCTCTTCCTTGCGGCAAAACATAACTCTCTGGATTTAAGAGGCTTATTAAAGGTCTCACAAGATTTCCTGAACATCAAACGCCTTTCCCAAAATGACATTTTCAGATCTAAAGCAAATGAATCCCATACTTGTGGATTAAATTTACCTGGAAACGCATGGAAGCTAAAATTAGCTCCTGAGTTCAAAATTGTTTAATTCCACTTGGTGTCAAAACAATGGCCCGGCTTCTTGGGATTCATTTTATGGTACTTTTCCAACAGATGAAAATACCTAACATCTCACTGTTGCTGGGCTATGTGTCACTCATGTAATTATTTGTGGTCTTCAAGTCTTTATCAAGTACCGCAGAAAGAGTACTTAGACAAAAACAGTTTGTGAGCATGTATTTGAAATGAATTATACCTGAGAGATGATGTGAACTGTGACCTAAGCCTTCTGAACACTTAAAACCTGTTCCCTAGTCTTTAAATTTTTCACTATCAAGTTCCAAATTTCACATTACATTTTACAGCACAAATCCAACAGAATTACCTGCCAGGTGTATATATAACATGTTCATAATTGATTAAAAGCTGAAAAAAGAACAGGGCCTTGTATAACGAGGCAAAGAAATATTAAATTCTTACGGATGATAAATAAACAGAAACCAAAGAAAGTAAGTTCATAGAGAAAACCATCCATTTTGTATGAGTGTGTATGTATGTATGTGCAGGCATGTGTGAACACACATTCGTGTGCACCCGTGCGTTGCGGGAGGTCAACCTTGGTGCCATGCCTCAGGAGTCATCTACCTTGTGTTTTGAGATGGTTATCTCTCACTGGGACCTAGGGCCGGCCATGCCAGGCTGACCCAACTTTCTCAGCCTCTCAGCATGGGGATCATATGTAGGTACTGTTCCACCCAATTCTCCTCAGGGATGTGAAGGACTGAACTCAGGTCCTCCTCACTCATGTGTGGTAAGCATTTTAATCACTGAGGTTATCTCATTAGCTCCTGAAAATGATTTGTTGTTATTTAAAGCCGTTTATTTTTCTTACCTTTAAGCAACTTAATGTCTATACATACCCAGAGATGCTCAGTACAATTACTTACAATGACTTTTATCAAGAGGTTGGGAAATAAATCTATCACCTGAGGATGCCGGCCCTGAAACTCTGTGACATCCCTGAACTAAAGAACCCAAGAGCCAGGTGCACACATGGTCCAAAGCCCACACCTGCCTATCACTGCAAAGGCATGCCACAGCTGTCTGCCCTCGACACAAGGAAAACAGAGACAGACTGCTGAGTCACATGCATGAGCAGAGCTTGTGAACTTCTGTAGTAGGGGATAGGCCACCAAGATGAGCAACAGGGACCAAGAGACCACCCCATAGCTTAAACTGGTGCCTTTCAAACTTAGCTTGTACAACAATGTCCTTGTGGGCTTGTCAAAGCATAACTAGTGTGGGTGGAACGGAACTTCAAGGGATGATGTTGACTCAGGGACAACACTGTAAGAACCATGGCAGCAAGGCATTCATGTATGGTTTGTTAGCTTCAATTTACCTTGGACGTTCCTATCAAGACCGTACAACAGGAGCAAATCAATTCAAAAGACTCTAGCTTAGAAAGTCGTTGCTCATGGTGTACTCGAAGTAGTTAACTTAGAACAAATGAAATTTGTATAATCCAAGGCTCAATCCATCAGACCTGGACAAGCTTAAATATCTTTTACTGTTTCATGCCATAGTATTTCCAGTTTTTTTTTTTGTTTCCTTTTTTTAACCTTCAACATCTTTCAATTTCTTATTTTATTGCATTACACCTTTGGGTTCATCTTTTAAGAACTCTGCCCTAATTACTGACTATTTCTAAGGTCATTGCTATTGTTAAACATCTACCATGTTGAGGCACCTAACTTTAAAAAATGATTGGGGTGCTGGCAAGCATTCCGCTTTCTAGTCTCATTTCTCTAGGATCTGTGTTTCCACACACTTCTGAAACATCCACCATCGGCACTTCTTATTTCCCTAGAACCTTCATTAGGCAGATATCCATTCTTCTTCAATTTAACACTTAGATTTCTGAACACTGGATAAGGCCAGGTAACAATTCACTATAGATGTATAAACTTCCCATGATGCTTTGCTGCACTGACTGAGAACATAATACTATTCCCATTTTTTTTTTTTCTGTTTGGAATATTCTTAATGTATTTTTTTCCCCCTAAAAAGTTTGTCAATGAATAGCTGACACTAAAATTTATATATTTTTTCCCTACTAGCAGAGACTCTTCTGGCAAATTCAATTACAAGTATTTTAAAGCTGCTGTGCATGCATCCATCCAAACAAACCCAGTGTCCTTGTTTCCTTTATAACCTGCTTTCTGGGAAAAGAGCTCTGCCTTCTCCTAGGTTTTCTCCTTCTTTGAAACCGGTGAGGACAAAGAGCTGGCAAGCAAGGCCATCTTCCCAGGGCCGACCACCAAGGCTGCACTACCACACCCTGGCAAAGGTCACAGCAGGGGCCCCTTCTGATCTACAAAACAAGCCACTGAAAAAAATTCTGTCACTCAAGTTCAGAGGGAAGCGAACGCCAACATAATTGAAAAAGAAAAAACCCACAGTGAATTCTTACTATTACTGTCCAAATCTTTTCTTTGATCCTTTAGAATTTCTCTTAAAACATGCTTCCCAGGGTGGAAGCAGGAGATGCCTCGGAGTGCTTCACTGCTAAGGGGAGAGTTGAAAGTGGACAGAACACGAGTCTGAGACCGAGTTCCTCAGCCAGCAGTGTGGCAGAGGCAGGGCTGGATGCGAGCTGGAACTAAGAGCACAAATTAGCAGGTGGGACCTCAAAACTGAAAGACCAGTCTCCAGCCTTAGCTGAGAAGACAAAACAGTGCAGAAATCACCAAACGCTCTTGGTGTGTGGTTAGTAAATGATAGCCCCCAGATGGTTGGTTGTGTCCTGACCATTTACTGTGTTAATTTTTAAAACGGATGATTCTAAAAAAAAAAAATGTGGATTTGTGCATGAGTAGGCCCATGTAAATATTCTAAGAACTGGCTTGTTCAAAATGGATTATTTTGGTGCTCATAAAAGGGTAATATTGTAGTAAATTTAATTATAAAACTTACCGTCAGTAATAAGCTACACAACTATAAAACAGAAATATTTACATTCCAAACTGTCTCTTACTTAGAAAGCTAATTTTGTTACAAACTTTAAATAAAAGTATTTTAGACAAGAAAATTAAACATCTCCCAAGGAAGTAGTCAGTCTAAGGATGTAAATTCTATATTTTGACATTAAAACAAAAGAACAACTATGTAAGGATTCTAGCTGTGACATGGTATGTTAGTGATACAGATAAACGACCCCTTCATGCTGAGAGCATGTTGGGATCTCAAATGTATTTCACTTCTGAATTGATGTGCTATTATCTTTGGACAGCTTTCACACTAGGAGGTGATCCCAGGAAGAAAAATGTCTTAAATGAAAAGCTTATAAACAAGATAATTTCATTACTGCAACCTGAATTAATATGAATTATTAGCAGTTGTACCAAAAATGGTTTGAGATAAACGCTCTTGATATTTTGGATAAAAATATTAGCAACTGATTCCACACTAATATGCAGTTATACTGAATATGAATATATACTCCTGGTGACGACATCATTGTGTGGGGGCCAACCTCTGAAACCAGGAGGGATAATTTTAGACCATATGAAGGTGACTGGTGAAAGTACTAGGAAGTGTTTTACCACCTTGAACTTTTTTAAATACTCCTAGGTAAATAGAGCTACCTAAAATTATATTTAAATATAACCATAGCTGTATAAAACGTATGGGGCTGAATGAAGGTAAGGAGGCCTACATCTATCATCACAGGACTTGGGAGGTTGAGGCAGAAGTACAGCTGTAAGCTAGCCTTGGCTACAGGATGAAACCCTGCCTCAAAAAAAACAAACCAACAAACCAACAAAACCCATAAACTAAATAAAACAGAAAGTGTAGGGCTATCCTAGGAAGCACAGCATCTTCATCATGATTTAGGGTAGTTAGGTGTGCTGTACTCAAGCGTGCGAGTGTCACAAATTTCGTTTGGGAAAGGTAAAAGGTTATTTTTCATACTACTATTAGTAAGACTCAAACAGACGAAGAGAATTTGCTTCTTATTTCAGTGATTTTAATAGTATAACCATGATATCCAGCACATGAATCTGTATTATAGATATCTTTATGTTTACTCTATCAATTACACCTACTACTGATGGTTATCATGGGCCGAATGTGTTAAAATGAAAATAAAGAAAATATCTTCAAATGTATTATGTGCTCCACCAATTATTAACTCATTTAATGATTGCACAGTCATCATCTATGCTTAAAATTGATCAGAAAAGTTCTTTCGAAATGGAAGTTCAGGACAGGGGAAGGGAAGGGTTTTTTCAGATATGGAAGTGAGGCTTTTGAGAAATAAGGACAATTCTGGATTGCGGGATATGTCAACAGCACCTCAGTATGGACCAATCTGATCCGTACATGACACTGCACACACACACACACACACACACACACACACACACAACTCAACAGGAAATGAATAGTTCAAAGAGTGGGATGGGTGAAAGCAAGGCTTTCTTCACACCTAGCTGCCAACTAAGCTCCGGGAAATGAGATTACATTTAAACTTACCAAAATCCCCTGTGTGAATTAGATGATCTACTAAATTCAGATTCAAAAGCAGGGGCAAAAATGAGGGTGTTTTGTTCCCCCAAATATGTTAAGGACTAAACATTCTTGCTAATTCTACTTGTACTTATTTATTTTAGACTTAACTTTGAAGTTTGTATTGGTTTGTTCATTTTACAGGTTGTCGTGTGTCCACCTTGCGTAATGGCCACTGTGTACCCCCCTCCTCCATAACCCCTTCAATTCTTTGAGGTAGGAAGGTTCTCAGGTCTAATAGGCATCATGGGAGGAGGCTGAGCGTAGGGGGTGGGCCATGATACCCTCACCTTTTAGTATCTGTGGTTTGTGAGTGTGTCATTTAGCACAAGATTTTTTCAAAATCTTTTGGGGTGGGTTGCAGTGTGGTCTCGGAAATTGCTTTTAGCCATATGCAGGCCAGGCATCTACCTACGGCAAATTACTCAGCACTAGAAACCTCCAAAATGAGATAAATCTACAAATGGGATAAGGGTCACATTTCTGACCTTACTATTTGACCATTATCATCAATATGATACTAAACACACACACACACACACACACACACACACACACACACACACACACACATTTTGTTTGTTTGGATGCAGGGTCTTACTATGTAGCCTTGACTGGCCCAGAACTTGCAATGTAGAACACTCTGCTCTTGAATTCACAGAGATCCCTCCTGCCTCACCAGGGTTGGGATGAAAGGCGTGTGCCACCACACCTGGCCAGGATATATTTTTGCAAACTGAATGCCGGTCTGCCCAGGAATGATTAGACAGCACAGCTTCTATCTAGAGACGCAGTCAGGCCTCCTGGTGCAGGCCTGCAGCCCCAGCGATTTCAGAGGCGAGAGCAGAAAGACCACATGTTCATGGCTTACTTGGTGTACAGAGTGAGTCCAAAGTCAGCATGGGCAATTTAGGGAGTCCTTGTCCCAAAATAAGGAGACTAAAGACCACCCAGGATGCAGCTTAGTAGGGGAATGCATGCCTGCCTAGGCCTTGGGTTTCTTACCCTGTACTAAACCAAAACAACCACCCCCCCCGAAAAAAAAAAAAAAAACAAACCTTTTTAACTCAGGGAGAAATAGCGTCACTGCTTCATTTTGGAAATAGTCCTACCAATACATGATTCTGTGGCCAAAACATGCATTGATATATTACTATGATAATTTCCAAATTTGCTCAGGAACTTCTGGAGACACAATGGGTTTCTAGAGAAAGGGAATCAAAATAATCCATAGGATTAATTCTAATTTTGAAATTTGTTCTGGAATACAAGTCATCTTTTCAAAAGCAGTCCCGGTGTTGGGGAGTTGGCTCAGTCAGTAAAGTACGTGCTGTGTAGGCATGGGGATCTGAGGTTGGATCCCCGCCACCCACACAGAAAGACGGGGGTGGTAGCGTGTGTCTGTAACGCCCGTGCTGGGGAGGTGGAGAAAGGATGATCCCGGGTTCACTGAACAGTTGGTTTTGTCCAGTCGGTGGGCTCCAGGTTCAGTGGGAGGCCCAGCCTTGTCTATCAACATTAAGACAATGACAGAGGAAGACAGTTGCATTGACCTCTGACCTTCATATGTACCAGATCACACAAGTGCAAACATGTACACATACACATACACATGCATACGCAACATACTAACAAAGCAGTCACATTATCTCTAGGTCTTCCATAACAAAATGAATTTTTTCCAGTGGATCACTGTGAAAAGCTTAATAATAATAATAATAATAATAATAATAATAACAACAATAATATCTACTGGATAGTTCCTTCATCTAAGAAGCTGCTTCAGTTCAGCTGAGGAATTAGTGGTTACTATCTAATTCATCCACATGATCTTTATTTGGTAGTGATTATGACTTTGTTGGTTCTTTTATTGCCTTGGTAGTGGCCTCTTGCCTTTGAAAATACTAAATCAGTTGTTTTAAACACATGGGAGAAGAAAGGAATTACAGGAAGCAGCAAGTGTCACGATCACTGTATGTGACATTTCAATGAAACTTTATAAAACCTTTGTGATGCATCATAAATCCTATTTGATAAAAAAAGAGAGAGATAAAAGCCTGCGAGTATCAAGGCAAAGGTTATGGAGTTCACCAGAGGTTGAGATGTTAAGCCAGATGTGTCTCAAAGCCAGAGCTTTGCCCCATATGCCATGACCAGAAAGTGGCAATAACACATTACTCAGGATGTGACTGGAACAGGATGGTTTCGAGTGGAAGCATTTTAAGCGGTCTTATATGAGGCGAGACTGTATAAAATCATAAAGAGGGTCACGGCAGAATCAGAAGGCTTATCAAATGGAGTTTATTAAGCTTAGTTGGTTAATTGCATGTCCAAGAATTTCATCCAATGGGCCGAGAAGAAAGGGTTCTCAGAAAACAGGCTTTTCCTCAGGCTTGAAGGTAGAGGAGAAAGACACCATCAGGTAAGAGCACACCACAGATGGGCAGGAAGAACATGCAGCTATCTAGGGCAGGGTAATTACTGACTGTTAATGAAACCAGAGGATGAAATCCTGGTAAAAACAGTGGTAAAATTGTAGAAATATTAACTATAGGAAGATACTCTAAAAAAAAAAATCACCGCGTAGCCACAGTAAGTAGAGATAAACTACTCATACACACAAAATACGTAAGTGCACACACGCATGCAACCTTCACGCAAAGAGGGCAGGGATGTAATTTCACAGAGCCTATGGAAAGGGAAAGGCTGAATGAACACCTCATACAGTGGCTGCCAAGGAAGAAGTCTTTGATGAGGAGGTCATATTGGGAAGAGGATAACAATTAAGTCACAGTCACTAATTAAGACCGAGGGAAAGGCTTCCACGACCTCTTACTTTGATGAGGTTCAGAGAAGAGACTAGAAATGTGCTAGCAGTCATTAAGAACTCGTTTGCCTAGGTATTAGGAAAACTAGTTAGCCAGATATGAATATTTTGTACAAATTGCTGGTTATCTAGAATCAAATATTATCAGAATATGCAATATTACAACTTATGGAAATTATGATTTCAAAAATGAATTAAGCCTATAGTAAATGGCTAGTGCATACTTTCTTAGCATTTTAATTTGTTCCTGAAAATAACCTGGTTCATTCCAACTAATAAAAACACTACTTGCTGCATGGTTGTGGTGCATGTCTTTAATCCCAACACTAAGGAGGCAGAGGCAAGTGGATCTCTGTGAGTTGGAGGCCAGCCTGGTCTAGAGAGCATGTTCAAGGACAGCCAAGACTACACAGAGAAATCTTGTCTTGAAAAACCAAATAAATAAATAAAAATTAAAAAAAAATAACTTTATCGAGGCTGGAGAGATGGTTAAGGGCACTGGCTGTTCTTCCACAGGACCTGGGTTCAATTTCCAGCAGCCACATGACAGCCCCCAACTGTCCTGTAACTCCAGTTTCAGGGTACCCAATACCCTCATGCAGGTAAAACATCAATGTACATTAAAAAAATTATCACTTGGTTGTACAGTAGCTTCACCAGGCAAAAACACATTAAAAGCTTTTCATATCTTAAATAAAACTTACAACTAAGTTCTAACTTCTAACTGATGTAGAGACAATTCACCAATCAAGGCTTTTACTGTTTCACTTCAAATATTTAATATTTTAGTTAATTAAATGCTTTAAGCATACGAACAGTTGTCTCTCATTATTATTGGAAGACTATTTTCTTAAGACCAAAATTAAGACACTTGGGGTTTCTGCCTAAAACAAATCTACATATTTCTTGCAAAGTGACGAGAAGAGAAAAAGCCAGGAGATTTTTATTCCACTAAAATTAATCACGGTTTAATTTTATGCTTGGCCTACCTCACGCATAAAGTTAGGCATAAATATCCCAGGTATGACAGATACATTTCTTATCTTCTGGGAAAACAAAGCAGCTACTTTGTTACATATTACTTTTGTTCACTTGTTAACCAATTAGGTGCCCTTATCCTTTGTACCTGTTATTATCATTTTGTCATTAGTTAAAAAAAAAAGTCATATGCCAGGAGACTGATTTACATTATTTTTTACTACAATGCTACTTTGAGTAGATATTATTATATTAAAGATTGCCCTCAGCTTTAAATAATTTGAAGGCGATTAAAAGCATTAGCCACGTATGGGGCAGGTCTATAGTCCTAGCTATGGGGGAGGCCGAGCCTTGAAGAACGCTTGAGTCTAGGATTTCAAGATATACCTGGGTAACACAGCAAGATCTTATTTCAATAAACAAAAATATAAGCAAACAATAAAAATTAAAATGAAGGCTAGGAGTGGAGGGAATAGGGATTATCAAGGTGGCGGGATTAACCAAAATGAAGAATGTATGAAAAAAACCACTTGGAAACCTGGTATTTTATACACCGATTAAAAAAAAATTAAGTTAAAGAAAAAAAGAGTTTGAAGGGAGCTATCCTGCATGGCTGGATAATGATACTCCCAGAAGCCATGGGTTATGAAGCAAAAATCCAAGTGCCAAGGTTTGACACTTAGGAGCTGTTGGTCAGGGAGGCCCTTCTTAGAGACACCAACGTCAACGCACGCCTCCACCATTCCTCATGATTGCTCACACAAACCAGATGGTAAGTAAGACCCTACTGCTGAAGACGCCGCCTCTTGACTGTAAGATACTGAGAAATCAAGTTAGAACTGAGTTGGAAGCTTCCTCTCTGCTGTATAACTTTCCTAAAGCCCAAGGTGCTAATGCAAGCTGCTGGGGGAGAAAAGGTACCACTGGTCTGAGCCAGCTGTGACCTGCATGAACTTCAACACTAACCTGCCAGGCAAGGTGTGTCCACCGATGTAATAGTGGCATGACCGTCATGTGGGTAACCAAATACTGGAACTGGATTTAAGGCCCACAGGACAGGAATGAATTCATACCCAGTACTGTAAATAAATTAAAAACAAAAACAACCCCAAACCTAATTTAGCTAACTTGATAGGGTAGTAAACTTTTCAAAATAGTTTTGTTTATACCTGCAGACAAATGCTTTCTTCAGCCTTGATCAGAGAAGCTTCTCTTTGCAGCGAATGGTGGTGAAGGCAGAAACTCATGGCTGGCTGGCTATTCAAGTTACTGAGAATCAGGGATAATTGAGTGTGCAGTCTGAAGTAGGACATTTATACTACCACCAACCAAGGCTCGGAGCAAACTGTCCAAGGGGGGGGGTAGAAAAAAAATGGGGAAAGATAGGGAAGGGCTTTGAAATGCTATCCCTTGCATATGATACCGCCTGTGAATGCACAGCATCAGTGGATGCCTGAACTGGGTCTGCATGAAGCTGTCAAGAGTCAGTTATGGACAGGAGAGGGACTCATTGGCCCCTCCCCACTCCCCACTGAACTACTGACTATTGATCAATTCTGGGAAAAGCAATGTCATTGTCTTCAGTTCCGTACTTAGGCCTTTGAGAGCTCCACAACCATGATCACATAGACGGCCATGCTTAGCGGTCAAGCTTAGTGGATCACAAAACAAAACAAAACAAAACAAAAGGACATGAACATGAGAATGGGGCTTGTAGGGATGAGGGGTGTGCTTGTGTGTGTGTGTGTGTGTGTGTGTGTGTGTGTGTGTGCGTGCGTGTGTGTGGTAGGGCTGGGAGGGAGATAAAAGAGGATTCAGAAGGAGTACTCAAAATGCGTCATACTGATGAATGAAACCGTCAAGGAACGAATTTAATTCATTTACAAATTGGACTAGGCTTGAAAGCTAGGTCTAAGTGAATCCAAAGCATTCATTTGTTCCTCTCAAGATGCTGAACTGTGTTTTGTATTTCTATGGCATCTACTGGCTTTCAGTACCGACTCATGCAAACGACCTTCATTTACAGTGACTGTTGGTGTTGAGTCCATTTTCTCATTTTAATTATTGGCATGATGTCTGCCATTGAACCAAGTCAAATCTTTAGCATTATAGTAGTTTAGTGATAATATTACATGAAACAAATCATGATCTTGCTTTCACTAATCTTTGTAACCACCTGTGAATATTTGGCTTAGACTTTCTCAGAATGGATACTTTATAAAATGGTTTGGGAGACTCCAATTATTATACTAGAAACACAGAGACTCATTTTTGAGTAAATTCAGAATCAAATTTTGGTCTTGTTTTATGTTTTTATGAACATGTTTGCCTTCAATATAATATTCTCACTGAAATGATTCTACTTTAATTTCTCTAGTGAAGTTTCATCCAATCTACCATTTTTTCCCCTTTTCTTAGTGCTAGGTTCAGATCCCAGGGCTCTGTATGTACTAGGTGAGTCCTGTACCGTTGAGCTACAGTCCCAATCCAATACACTGTCTTCAGGAGATGTTCCCTCGATACTGGGGGAAAAGACAAATAAGCAAACATTTACATATTACTTTGGGATCCCCATATTTAGAATTCAGCAGGAGCCTTTTGTGTGAATGAATCAACAAATGATGAGTGATTAAGTATTTGCTGCAAACCAAATAGAAATGAGAGAAGTTCAAATTCTTAGTCCCAACTGCCTTCAATCAAAGGCTGCCCTCACATTTGATCTTTCATAATCATCACCCTAGGACCAAGAAACTACAGACTTAAAATTAACTTCATCCTTTGGAACACATGTCTGAACGCCGGGGACAACAGAGGTTTAAACGTGTTATTTTATGTGTCACTGTTCGGATGAAGTACATGGTCAATACAGAGCTAAGGCACCGATTAGTTCTATGTCACCTCCTGTCACAGAGAAAAAGGAGTTTAAGTGGCAACTTGAAATATGCCTCAAGTAGCACCCAGCAAATTCTTCACTGTATTGCTCTCTTCTCTCTTTCTTCCTCTCCTTTTCTCTCAAATGCCCACACGTCTAATCTCTTCATAGACCCTTTAAGAAACACCCTAAGTTACTATAAAAGACGGCACACCACTGCTTTAGGATCCAACTGACTTATATTAATTACTTCATCATTTTTAGAAAAGCTTACTTTAAAAACACGATAATAAAACCTTGAATGGTTAAGACCTTCTTAGCCTAGGACCAGGTCTGATTTTAAAATGTGTGTTCAATAACTTTGGCGTCTCTTTTACATCTCTTTTCTAGAGTGTGACATTCTCTTTCCCCACAGGAGTCCCTGGGTATCCCCAAGCTACCTTGAACAAAGGCGAGGCCTTAGCCAGTCAATTGACGTTAATGGGCTACCTGCCCAGGCATATTTTACTTGTAGAAACAGCTGTAACTACACTCAGTTCCACTGCTCACTGACTTGCTAATGACAGCAGACATTTCCTTTTCACTCAGGAGGTGGATGTACAATTTTTCAGGTGGAAAAGACTTCTCTTGGTATCATAAGGTCACCACGTATGAGAGACTGCCCACAGTTTTTATAGGCATGATTGACTCAAGTCTGGTGTTTGTATGGTTGTCTTGCTTTTCCTTAGGACCACTTAAAAGCATAGAAAAGAGAGGCAGAAGGATAATGTAGTGAGTAAACAATACTTCCACCTAAGTATTCTGTTTTTTTAAAATGCATAGCAATTGATCTTACATGAAAGAAGCCCAGGGCTTTCAATAGTCAAATTAAAAATGCACTAATAAAGAGGTAATTTAATATGCATTTTCATGCATTAATAATTAGCTGAGCAGTACTGAACTGCTAGGTAAAAAGCTATGGGAACATAATTAATGAACTATCAATGCCAAAACAGATGTCATAATAAAATGAGACTTTAATAAATCATTTATTAAGTCGCCACTATTTTGTTAACATCTAAAAGGTAACTACTACGCTACTTAATTCATAGAAACTAGGGGCTTGAAGACAATGAAACTTACAGTCACTGAGGGTCAAGGCTGTCATTGAGTTCCTGTACTGTGCTATTGCTGGCCTAGGTCAAGCCTTAGCTCTTCATTGGCTTCTGTATATTCTTGGAACAGCTGTTATTACACACAGAAGGAGCTGAAGTATAACATACAGGACAATGCAGTAGCTCTAGGCTCTCAACATCCTAACAGCTACCACTCCCAAGTGCAATAACTGAACTTGAGGAGAAGGGACCATGAGGGACCGTGACGGATCATGAGGGACACCATTCCATATTAAGTGTAGCGTCAATTGCTACAGATTAAGGTCATTTTGAACTTCTAAAGCTAATTTGGATCTTGACGTAAATTTCACTGGAGGTTGCAGAGTGAGCAAAGCCGGTTACCATGTAGAAGAGTAGAGTGTCTGGTAGTATTGATTGTCTCCAGGAATAGTAAAGAATAAACTCATCAGAGAAAGAAAATACATATTTTTTGTGGAAGCAAGAAATTGCCTAGTGAAAAAACAATGCTTTCTAATAAATCAAAATTGAATTATATAGGACAGGGCAGAAAGGCCTTTATCTTTCTGTGTTTATTCATATAAACTGTAAATTTACAGATCACTGAGATTTTCATGGATTATTCCAGGTAAATTTTACCAAATATTATCTATATCCGCAGAGAAGAAAAGGACAAGGTAAGAGGAGGGAAAAATCTATACCCATAACTCCTTAGAACTAAATTTTATACTTTACAGCTTATAATGTTTAAATGACAGAAACGTGATTAATAAACAAGTGTGTGTAAAAGCTATGGAAGTGCCAGGGATGAAATGGTACACTGAATTCAAGGACAGTTAAAGGTAGATGCAGGTCGGGATGAAGCTGTTAATAAGGCTGAAACTGAGCTTGAGAATCATACTCAATAGGGAACCTTAACTAAAAAAGAAAAAAAAAATCAATGATAAATAAGACCGCTTCTTCACCTCGAGAATTCCAACCAAGTGAGACTATTAAAGAAACCACAGTAGTACCGTGTCTGCGCGGTGTGAGATTTTCACTTCACGGCTTAGTGTTATTCACCGAGTGCCTGTGAGTTGAAATATCATGTCTTTTTATTAGCTCCACCATAAGAGGTGAACCTTGGCTAATGAGAAGAACAACCAAGCTGCACTACAGGTTAGGTTTTTGTTAACACGACACACAAACGTTGAACGCGTTACTCTTCCTAATTATTAGTGGGACAATATTAACTGCCCCTCCTACATCCATTCACAAAACTATGTCATCCCATTGATGACTCATAATGGTACAACCTTAAGGTGGAAGAAAACCTTGGTAACTGCTTCCCTTGGGAATGGCTTTACACACGGATAGGATGGATTGTCTTCTAACCAGCGACTTTCCTTTCTGAAATTCCAGGCACCCAGAATTACTACACAAGGAACAACAAGAATGTACATTGTCTTTCTCAAACTTATTCTAAATTTCTTCACCATAACACGCAACTTCAAGGAATACTGACTCTCTTATTAGCAGTTTTTGGGGGCTTTTGTGTTATACGACATCACTAAAATTAAACACGTTTCTGATGATTTAACTGGACGTATTTCATAAATCTTTGTCAAAACAATTATTGTCAACTACAACGCAATTATCCATATTCAATTTGATGACTCAACTGGAAAATTACTTTTTTCCTAATAAAATTTACAAGACGACAATAGTGAGTCAGTGTTGATTAGATACTCAGTGGGTACTAATTAATTAAGCCAGGTAAATTTAGGTCCATGCTTAATAACCTTGTGAGAAAAAGAAAAATCCATACACATGGTTCTTTGTCTCGGATGAAGGAAATTCTCCTGTATGCCTGATTTCCTTTCTATTTCTTTTCCTAATTTCTCCCAGAAGGGAAATACAAAATAAACAATAAAACTCAACGACTATTGGCTGGCACTATAGATAAAAAGGCAGGAGTTCTTTGTAACCTTGCTTAGGTCAACAGTGAAAGAAAAAACGGAATGATTTTTATTGTTGATAACTAACAGCGAGAACCTCCTGCTTGCTCATCCTCAGAGCAGAATTAGTATCGATCACAGAACTAATGGCAAAAAATAGAAGTTTATTCATCACGAGATACCCTCTTTGCCCGGCAGATCATTTAAGGGTTGAAGTTGGCCATGGGCTCTGCATTTGGCATGGGGCGCAAGGAGCCTTCTCTCGTGGGTCCAGAGTTCACTATTTTTGAGCTCTTATATGGCGGTAATTCATTTCCTCCGAGCCGAATAAAGTGTTAGTGAATCACAGAAATAAAGAGCGGGTGTGGTAGAGGAGACTTGCTGCCAAGTGGCCCAGCGATGACTAAGAAGGTAAAGGACAATTTGTCCACACCACAACACCAAGAAGCCGTGACTGTCCCAGTGCATCTGAAGAAAGAGTTTTATGAATCGGGAGATACTGAATAATAAAATGGATTAGTTTAGGATAGTTTGCATCAAGTGAGATTTTCGTGTGAGCAGACAGACACTGGGGCCTGGCCCATGCTGCAGTGCCTAATTTCGGAACCCCACTGGGTCACACACTGCATATGACATGTCGGTGTTGGATCCAGAAGGACTGAAAAGAAATCATGAACAAATGTGCCACGGTGGTTTTTTTTTGTAAGATTCAGACAACCACGTGTCTGACTACAGCCAGAGAATGGAATTTTTAGTGATAGTGATTGTGTTCCCTCAGAGGAGGAATTTTCTAATACAACTCAGAATTCGTAGATGGATTCTACACCCAGAGCTTGGTGGTGGGTTCTGTATTCTCGGGACAGGGCATTTCCTCAGGGGCCCGACAGCCCTCTCTTTTGAGTGTCTTTGGAAATAATGCTGGGATGAAGTTTCAAGGGTCTGCTTCCCTTCACATTGCAAAAAAACTGAAGATTTTTTTTTAACATAAGGTCATCTGACTTGTAAGTTTTTGTATGTGGGTCCACCATGAGCTTACAAAACATGGACACCATACAGTCGGTGGAAGAAGTCTAGAGTCAATCAGCTGTCCAACACAATCGCCGAGTAAAGCTGCACGGGACTGACAACCACTGTTGATACCTCCTTCCCTTCCCCTCCTGCCTGGTAAGCGTAGATGTGAAAAAAAAAAAAAAAAAGATCGCAATTAGGGAACAGTTTTGCTGAGGGGACAGAGTCTCACCTCTTGTAAGGAACAAAAATGTGTGAAGAGATGGAAACTTCGCTGATCTAGCTCCTAAGACATTCCCAACAATCTGCAACTGATCTTAAAAAAGACAAAACACCGAGGCTATAGCTATGATAAATTTCTGCTAAGTGAGGAAAGTGTCGGACTAGCTTATTTTTGAACTCTAGCGGCTTCAAACTGTGCGTTGTTGGACATAGCGCAGCATCGACCCGGCCTGGGCGCGGAGTGATCCTAACGGCCACGGAAGGATACGACAACCCCGAGCGCGGGTGTTACCTGCTTTCCAGTGGTACATTACTGCCAAGGACCCAGCTGTCCTGCAGCTGGACGGACTCGGGTGTGGTTTGCAGCTCGGCGGGCAAAGCAGCCGGCGGGGCCGGACTCTGGTTCCTTCTATTGGTCAGGGAGTTCCTATTGAGAGACGTGATAGACGGGTGGTGCTGCGCAGAGTGCTGCTTATGGGAGGGCGGTAAAGGCTGCAGGGTGGCTTGGCCTGGGTTGTTTGCAGGTTGCTCTGCAGAAAGAGAGAAACAGAGAGGAACTCATTATATATTTCCGCATGTTCGCAGGCGTGCGTGCGTGCGTACGCCCCACCACTGTCTCACAGAGCTTAGAATTAAAAACTGCATAAACATCCACAACCTAGCGCATTTGCATATTATTCTATTAAGTGAGTGCTCAGTGACATTCTCAAAGACCAAGTTTACCCTTGATACGCAAAGTTCTAATTAATATACAACAGATGGCAAAATTGCTTTTGGTTTTAATTTGTTTCAGACTTTTTTTTTTCATCTGGTTTTATTAACACCTACAGAAAACAACATCTGACAGCTCCCCTAATGTGCCTTTAGATTTCAGATTTTTTTTTTT
The DNA here is from genome assembly GCF_949786415.1 of Peromyscus eremicus. NCBI lineage: Eukaryota > Metazoa > Chordata > Mammalia > Rodentia > Cricetidae > Peromyscus > Peromyscus eremicus. Next base: position 38,754,099 of record NC_081433.1, read on the forward strand.
TTTTTTTTTTTTTTTAACAAATCAAGCCTGAAATTAAATGGGTGATTTCGGTAGAACACAAAGGTTTTCGAAATGCATATAATCCCTGTAATTATTTAATGGAGTTTTTTTTTTAAGCTTTATTTAACTGCAATAAATTATTACAAGCTAGTTGCTAAACAGCAGTAGACTGCTCTAGTTTAGTGCATCTCAAACAAGGCGGCTCCGTGCTATGATCCACTAATAGACGCTAAGCATTCTGTAGCAGAAGGTCACTCTGTGAAGCAGATGTTGCTTCATGGATACTTAGCAGACTGAATCACATCTGATTACAACGTCAGAAGACTCATATACTTAATGACCGTTACATCCATTAGAACACACACAGAACAGATTTTCCAATTTCACAGTATGCAGTATAACTACATTTTTGGAGTGAGTCATAGGTGACCAGAGCAACTCCTGCCTTTAGATCAGTGGTACAAATATTTTGTTCCAAACCAGAATCACAGGTCGTTGTAACACCTGAGATCTACTTTGCATGAGTTAACTTTGGACATATATTTTACTGAATTGACCAATACTGTATTTTATCAGAAGAGTGACTCCTTAATTTAATGTCAAACTTATTATCTTATTCCTATAACTATATTATTAAATATAGTTCAAAATGCAACATAATTTTAAAGTGTCTTATTAAATCATGCTATTAATATAAATACCTATATTAAAAAGAGAATAGGAAACATAGCGACTATCTTTCATAGACTATGTGAAACCCAGCAGTGATTATTAAGGTAAATAATACAGTCACACACTGTAATTCTGGTTGCATGAAATGAATACATGATGTGTAATAGGGTGATTATATTATCAAACTTCTTTAGCAGATCACCAAATAGCTCCTCCCATAACATATAACATCAGTGATTATTATGTGTTTCTAATGGTGTCTAATAATCCCTATCATGTAACTTAATAGCCAACAACTTCTCACTCCTGCAATGAAAAGCATAGATGAAATATCTACATACATAAAAGCAAGCGAATTCCTCGTACAGCCGCTATTCCTGAAGTTCCCCACACTAGAAACCTCAAAAATCTTCCCTGACTCAGTGCCTTGGTGATCAGGACAAATGAAGGTCTAACTCTCACTTAAAATGCAGTGAGTTTTTGAAGGACTAGCCGGGCTAAAACGGTATAGAGTTGAAGCTCTTGCACAACAGCAAGCCTCACAGTTTAAACCCCACGGACGATTCTTTATTCAGGTCTCGTGTAATTAATTAGGGCTGTCTTCCTCCGCACCAGTGTGCACGACGATGAGATTGTCCACAGAAAGCTGGGAGGCACGTTTAGGAAGCTGCTCAGAGCATGCCGTGGCAAGCGGCAGCTATGAGGGCAGAGAATGGAGACAAAGAGCAGAAGGCAGCACCCGTTCAAACAGGTGATGAGACTGGGCCTAGAAGGCAGGAGGGGCCGGATGACGCTATGCTTTTTAGCTTGGTGCCATCCGAGAATGGCATCACACTTTACGCATATCTGTTCCAGCAGCTACTAAACTGTCTGCATCGAGGAACTGGAAAACCCAAGTTAATAATTCTTCGTGAGGAGTCACGGTAGAGCCCCGTGACGTATGATCTTGGCATAACTCTAGGGATTCAGTAAAATCTACCCAGCTGTCCATTTACTCCTCCATTTGGCCATTCATTCCACAAACGTGTAACTAGGCTCTGTGTTACAGGGATGTGCTGAGTCAGTGCCAAAGTGAACTCACTGTATAAATGGTGAAATAAAGTGTATGGGTGTGGAGGTTGCTATTAAACGCCAAATCAATTGAAGATCCCCGCCATGGATTTGAATATGTTAGTTCAGGATTCTTCTTAAAACAAATCAACCCGTAACCATTATGGAAAAGTCCCATTTAAGGTGTCAGAAATCTGCTCCAAGTTTCCCTAGCTTCAGCGGCTCATTTTGGTAAGCATTTACTAAGGACTTAGCAGGCAGCATGCGAGGCACCAGTACTTCCTGTGGCCCATGCAGCTACTTGAGCAAGGCATTCCTGCTGCTGGGACCACTTTTCATTTGGCTACCCAGTCAAGAGCTCCAGTACTTCCTGTGGCCCATGCAGCTACTTGAGCAAGGCTTTCCTGCTGCTGGGACCACTTTTCCTTTGGCTACTCAGTCAAGAGCTCTATCAGGCAGGCGGGTCTAGGTGCTGAAGGCCCTGATCTCTACAGACTTAGACAGGGGAGTCTGAGTGGGAGAGCTGGATGTTTAAATTCTACAGCATATCATGGACAGAAGCCATATTCCTGGACTCCAAATTCACACCCATTCTCAAGATTCTGGGCACATGGGACATAGCTGGAGTGCGTATTTATCTCCACCGATCTATTCAACACGGAGCAAGTATGTAAGTCCTAGCAAGATGAGATAAAGCTAAACACAGCCAGAAAAGATGACAGAGAAAAGGAACACAAGTAGGAAAGAGTAAGACAGATCTAGGACTACACAGCTCTCTACAGTTTTAAAGTGGCATAAAAATGTGGCTGTCAATGTCACAGCTTCCAACACAAAGAATAAATATGATCAGTTGCATGACTTGGAATAGTCTTAAAAAACAAAATATTTGCCTAAAACGAATGTAACTATGACTCATATGGAGAACAGAGAGAATTCGTTTTTGGAGTCTGTACATAAAAACATTATCCAGGGAAACATTTAGGTCCAAGGTTCAAAAATGGACATAAAGTAACAGAGAACAGTGTCTAGACTTGGAGATTATTAAAATGCTTGAGACTCTAACTCAGATGGGCAGATCCTCCTAAGGACAACTCAGGCTGCAACTTTGGCCTTTGAATTTAAGTAATCTACTGAGGGCAAGCTTTGTTCAGACTTACAAAACGGTTTTGGATCTAAGGATTTGGGACAAACAGACCTCATGCATCACTGAGACCCAGATCTGAGGACGCCGCTGGAATTCTGGAAAATTACAGATGGCTTCCTAGTGTCTATCAACATAAAAATAACTTCAGAGTGAATGTGAAATTTGGTCACAGAAAGCCCAGCACATGGAGCTGGAGAGATGGCTCAGCAGTTAAAAGCACGTACTTTTCTCTCAGAGGACCCGGGTTCACTTCCCAGCACACATGGTACACAGCTCACACCTGCCAAGAGTTCTGATGCCTCTAACATCACGGGTCTCTAAACATGTATACACTCCACACATACACATGCCTAATTTTATAATAATATAAATAAATAAATCTTTAAGAAAGAAAGAAAGAAGGAAGGAAGGAAGGAAAGAAAGAAAAAGAAAGAAAGAAAGAGAGAAAGAGAGAAAGAAAAGAAAGCCAGCAAGCCTGCCTGCCTGCCCTGGGGCTGAGAGATGGCTCATCAGTTCAAAACACTGGCTGCTCTTCCAGAGGACGGACCTAAGTTTGATTCCCAGCATCTCTATGAGGGCTCACAATCATCCCTGATTCCAGTTCCCCAGGATCTAATGCAACCTCCTGGCCTCTGTGGGCACCAGGCATGCAAGTGGTACACACACATACATACAGACAAAATACATAAAATAAAACAAAAATTAAAATGGAAGAAGAAGAAGAAGAAGAAGAAGAAGAAGAAGAAGAAGAAGAAGAAGAAGAAGAAGCAGCAGCAGCAGCAGCAGCAGCAGCAGCAGAAGAAGAAGAAGAAGAAGAAGAAGAAGAAGAAGAAGAAGAAGAAGAAGAAGAAGAAGAAGAAGAAGAGGAGGAGAAAAAGGAAGCTCAGCGTACATCTGGCAAACTTAGCCCCAGGCACCACCTTCATCCATCCTTCCTCTGAGTTGTAGTTGTTTTAATCTGTTAAAATGTGGTCCTTCCTTTTTCTTCCTTTTTCCACTTCCTTCAAATGCTAAGAAATGTGACGCTCCTGACTTATTCTGGTGGAAACTACTATCTCCTCTCTAACTCTCCTTAGGAAGTTTCCTGTTCTTTTTCATAGTTCCCTTTACTTTCCCCTCTGTACCACGGTCAATTCTGCAGGCCTTGTGACCCTTTAACTTCTTCAATTCATCTTTGAGCTCATGCTACACCCACAGATCAGTACCCTGCTCAGCTCCCACCCCAGAGACACTTCCTTTCGTTGTAGATGGGAATAAATACAGAGACCCATAGCTGGACAATGTGCAGAGAGCAAGAGACCTTGGAACACTCCATCCTTCACTGGATCTCCAGCACACCCTTCCCCTCAGGGCTCCGGGATCTATGCAGAAGAGGAGGTGGAAAGCTGGTTAGAGCCAGCGGGGATGGAGGCCGTCAAGGAAACAAGTCTTTCAGACACAACGGGACTGATGGACACAGAGACTGTGGCAGCCCACAGAGGGCCGGCACAGGTTCAACACAGACGGGGTCCCAGTGTTGAAAGAAGGAAGTGGACACAAAGCCCCACCTCTAACTAAGACGCTATTTGCAACAGATAACTTTTGGAGAAGGGAAAGTCAGTTTTCTCCAACAGAGTATTACAGGGTATACTAACCACACTCCAGGGCAGGCCTAGGAGTAGTTGTCCAACATAAAACAGAATCCATGGGCTGTTTGTTTCATTTTGTTTTGGCCGTTTTTGTCCTATTGATTTTTGTTTTAGCGTGTGTGTGTGTGTGTGTGTGTGTGTGTGTGTGTGTGTGTGTGTGTTTGAGAGAAAAAATGCAAGAGAGAAAGAATATAAAGTTGGGTGGCTAGGGAGGTGAGGAGGACTTGGGAGGAATTGTGGGAGGGAGGGAAATATGCTCAAAACATATTATGTGAAAAAAATTAAGCAAAAATACGCATTGGGTATATATTTTTGAAGAATTACATTAGAAGCATTAGGCAGCTACAAAGCAGAGCTTACATATAGTGCTGTTAGTTGAAAAGCTATTTGTAAAGATGCCTAGCTTCCCAACTAAGTGCCAAGGTCCTTAGAAGCACACGCCACACTGTGAATGTCTTAGGATTTCATAGTACCTTCACAAAGTATCGTACTTCAAAGATTTCTTTTAAAAAATGTTATTGATTTCATGGCATTTATGCGTTTGGATATGAGATGGCCCCAAATGCTCACACGTTGAAAGCATAAGCTGCCTTCCCTTGTATTGTACCACAGCAACCAAAAGTGAGTGCAAACACATTGCTTTTATAAAGAAAAATAAATGAATATTTATTATTAAATTAAATAAAGATGAATAGTTTTTATTTAAATTTTTTCATACAATATACTTTGATCACCTCACTGAGAAGGAGAACAAAGTCACTCATTGCAAATACTGGTTTTTAGGAGCATGTTTTGCAACTGCATCCATTGTTTTGATACTTAAAATCTACATGTTTAAAAAGATCTGCAAAAATTGGAAGCTTATGTTTTATATATTCTTATAAACCACAACATGAAAGGATATATAAAATACTATATTGATAATCTGGTTTATCAAATATGTGTTTTCCTTGTATTGTAAAGCTTATGATTATAAATGCTTCCAAATAAATAAATGTGTGTGTGCTTGCGTGCTCACAACTGCATGTGCACGCATGTGTATGCAAGCGTCTTTTGGAAAATAACCTCTTTAAAATTATTCTCTGTGTAACAAAATAAACTGTGGCTTCCGGCATTATGTAAAACAGCAATCACTACCTTGTCTTGCTCTTCTTTTTTTTTTTTTTTAAAATTTTCTCATGATCAGATTGCTGTTACAGTTTCCATGAGAGCCCAATGACTACTTGGTTTCATTTACTAAGTTGCCTGAACTATATGGCAGATGCTTCCTAAACATAGATTTTATGAAACATAGAGGCTGGACAGGAACGATTCTGGTCACTTTGCAACCTTGGCTATGAAAGAATGTTCTCTAACAGCGTCACTTAAGGCCATCTGCTTCTGTGTCAAATCTACTTGTGTGGGAGACTCAGGGTAGACAGCAAACAGGAGTGTTGACAATTAGTGCTAGAAGTCACAGAAGTCAGTGGAGAACGGGGTAGACTCCGGTTAGATCAGGCAATGTACAGATCCAAACAGACTCTGTATTCCTGGAGCTCTGTCTGGGGGCAGAACTGAGCCTTCGGACGACTCTTTGTGTTCAACAACCCTACTGTCAGCAGTAAATGGACTGAAATGTCTGTCCATACAAAGAATAATAAACTGGGCACTTGATTTTCATGGAATATGTTCTTCAATGTTATTTAATTGTTCTGAGCATCACTGAAGGACCTAAAAGACACAGTGCCTGGTATAACAGTTAATGTAAAGGTAACTGTTATAAAGACTAGGGAAGAAACACGTCCTTTTGGGGAAGATGAAAAATCCGAGGGAAAACCAAGTAAGAGAAGAACCTTGTCAACCACAAATACTATAATCAGAACAAGTAACATCACTCAGCCAAGATCATCTGAAGGGACAATTTGCGTCAACAGGTAAATAACTCATACTAATGTCATAGGAACCAAAGGTAAACCAAACTCTTGCCTTTCTACCAAGAAGGACCTTGATGTTGTCATACGAAGGAAATAGAAAAGAGCATCAAATGTTTGAACATAACTGGGCACATCTGCTGACTTGGATAACTGTTTAGAGTCTTGCTATGCTGCCTCAAATTCACAGGCTTGAACAAATCCTCTTCCCTCTGCCACCTGAGAAACTGGCACTATGGGGACACACCTCCACGTCCAGCTGAAGTGTTGTTGTTGTTGTTAGTGGTGGTGGTGGTGGTGTGTGGGTGCGTGTGTGTGTGTGTGTGTGTGTGTGTGTGTGTGTGTGTTTAGTGAAAAACCCTGCTGGAGTACCACAGTGTTGAGTGTGGCTCCGCTTCAACTCCTCCGTGGTTTACAAGAGGCGGCTGTGGTGCTCGGGGGGGGGGGGGGGGGGGGGGGGGGGGGGGGGGGGGACAGAGTGGAAATGGACTTCTGAGTGTGAAAGCTGGGAGCGAAAATAACACCTGATGGGAGGTAACAGAGCTCCGTCCCAGTGACGTGTGCCTCTGTGTGTGTGCGTGTGCTCCGGGTGGCAGGCAGCAGGGGAAAGGCGGGTGTGAGATGAGGAGAGAGAAAGGGGGCAGACGCCTGCACTGAGCAGGTGTGCACAGTTGGGACAAGAGTCACCACAGCTCCGGAAAGTGCTTTGTCCCAACCGCCTCCTTCACGACACCCCCCTCTTCCTTCCCAGGATGTCGGAGGCAGGCTGGCTTGCAGAGGCCCCCAGGGAAGACATACCCTAATTTGAAGGGAGCTGGAGTCATATTGTGCTGCTTCCGAATAGAGTAAAACTGCATGCAGTTCGAGGAAAGCGTGTTGGTAAATGGCCAAGAGGAAGGTAGACAGAGGGCAAGGGAGGATGTGGGGATGGGGGCAGAGGTCAGGAGATGAGGCAGAGGCAGGGAGGGCAGAGAGTGTGAGGATGAAAGACCGGAAACATAAAACAACATACAACCCATATAAGATGGGTTCTCAGGTAGCCCAGGCTGGCCTCAAACTCTCCCTGTAACAGAGGATGACCTTGAGGTCCCGGTTATCTTGCTTTGACTCCAGGGGTTCACGGTCTGTGGCACCACCCCTGGTTATATGTTGTTTTATGTTTATGTCGGGACTCGAAGCCAGGACCCAGGGCTTCCTGTGTGCAAGCCAAATGTGCCGACCAACTGAGCTATAATCCCCAGCCTGAGGAACTTCTTTCTAATTTGCAGAAGTGCTAAAGAACACCTAGATGATGGGTATGGGGTATGCACAAGCCACTAAGCCAGCAAGCTGAGTCACTGCATGACACCTGCTGTCAGCCCTCTGAGAGCTCGAGCTCCCAATGCTCAGATCAGTCTGGCTGCCTGTGGGGAAGAGGTGGGTGGGAGGCCTGCCTTTCTCTCCCTAAAATGGCTGCATCCTGGCTTCCCTTGCCAGTTTGCTCTTCACCTTCTCCCGCAGTCACAAACAACCCTTTTCTCTTCGGAGTCACCTCCCTCTCAAAGCGGGTCACCACACCGAAACACAAGAAGCCTCTGCTTTTCTGCATTTTAAGATAATCCCAGCACTCGGGAGGCAGAGCCAGGCGGATCTCTGTGAGTTCGAGGCCAGCCTGGGCTACCAAGTGAGTTCCAGGAAAGGCGCAAAGCTACACAGAGAAACCCTGTCTCGAAAAACCAAAAAAAATAAATAAATAAATAAAAAAAATAAAAAAGACTATACCTGTCTTAGCTCCCCTGAGCATGGCTTCAGGGAGGATTCCCTAGTATGCATAACCAGGAGGGATGACTTGGCTTGGCTTTGACTCCTTAGGGCTGGTGTGCTAGGGTCTGAACCCCAGTATAGCAAGGTTCAGAGTTAGGAACTGACTTCCACCACAGTGGAAATAGTAAATTCTAAATAATAATAATAATAATAATAATAATAATAATAATAATAATAAAACATTTCCTTTGTCCCAACAATCTCACAAAGATTATAGGTAACTAATACCCACTTCTCTAGGAAGGCAAAACCAGTTAGTAAGTCTTCCTTGCAAATGGGGCCAAAGTGTGAGTCAGAGAACATGTGTTTAAAGCCAGACTACAGACCCAACAGAGGCCACAAAGCACTGATTGACAGTCTGGAGTTATCTTTTCTCTCCTTTGCAACCCACCCAAAAACACTGCATTAATAAGATAACCACTCGAAAGAGCACAGTGCAATCTGCAAAGAGAGATGTCACCTGCCCAGACAATCACTTCCGGCATAAACCTGTACCTCTACTGATTACTCACTCAGCTTCTCCGAGACGTCAAATGTCTATACGCCAACTGTCCACTTAAATGCCTCTACAAACCCCACATTAAAATACAGCACTGCTTGAAATTTTTCACTGCTGTAAGTTCATGTCACACGGTTACACACCCAAAGGAAAATCAAAAGTGATTTAAAAGCTCTTAAGATTTCATGTAAACACATAATATGGTTTTTGTCTCGGTCACCCAAACCACTGATTGTTTGACTATGAAAATCTTTAGTGACACATTAGCAATCTGCCTGGAGACTCCCCATGACAGAGAATATGTCACTTGAGTGCACAGAGATGGGCCCATTTTCTCCACGTCTGGGATCAGGAGAATCTGCTTTGGTTTCTTAGAGTTATATTTCCACATGAGGCTTAAAAAACAAAAACAAAACCAAACAAAATAAAACAAAACAAAACAAAAAAATAGGCAGCTGGGTGCGGTGGTGCACGCCTTTGATCCCAGAATTCTGGAGGCTGAGGCAGATGGATCTGAGTTTGAGTTCAGCCTGGTCTACAAAGCAAGTTCCAGGACAGCCAGGGCTACACACAGAGAAACCCTGTCTGGAACAGAAAAAAAAGCCTGATTCTTCATATCTTTACTTTTTGTCAGGAGGACCCCCCTTACTCCCTACTTAAGGTTATCATATGGCAGCTCTCAAATTGAGGTACCCAGGGTGCTGGTGACAGGCACTGATACCTTTATGGATTAATGTAGTTAATTAATTAATTAGTTAATTAATTAAGCACATCTTTTGAGCAGGTTTGCCAGGCTGTGTTCTAGGCAAAGGGCAGCTGCTCACCCCAGCCCTGCAACTGATCTTGCCCTTGGCTTTAGGTCAGTACCATTGAAAGGGGAAGGAGGAGCCAGAGCAGAGGGGACGGAGTGAGGGCTGAGAGCACTGGGGCTGTCGCTGTACCTCTCTGAGGTGCTTGAACCTCTGGAGCCTTCTTAATGAACAGGGAAGAGACCAGACGTCATGCCTCAGTTGTACCTGAGACCCTAGGCAAATGCCCCAACCCTTGATGTGTTCTATTACCAGAGGGCAGACAATAAGGAATTCTGCTGGTTGTCTGAAATATTTAAGGACCTAAAATTTAGAACACAGGAATTAGATGTTATGAAAAAGGAAATGAGGCAGTTCGGTGGGGCCAAGCTCAGCCACTGGAATTAAAATCTCATTGGATGGTTTGCAGAGTGTACAATAAAAAACTATAGAGAGTAACAACCAATAGGAAAGCAAAAAATCAACAGGAAAATCACTCACACAGCAGCAGAATGATAAAGAATGCTTTCCTGCAGATGGATACTCAAAGACAGAAAGAGTGGAAAAGCTCAGTGTGCATACCCTAAGAATCCCAGGAAGACAGAACAGAATTATTTTTGGATTCCCACAGCCTTCTCCAAAGTTCCAAACACCATGCTTACATCTACAATGTTCTACAGAAAACACACCCCTCCTCATTTCATGCGACTATTTCTTCTTTTTTTTATTTGTTATTAGAGAATAGCATAGGAGGATACATTTTTATTTAGGAGGTAATGTCTCATGACTAATATTAATTTCTTGTCTTAGTCAGTGTTCTATTACTGCAAAGAGACATCATGATCATAGCAACTCTTATAAAGGGAAAGATTTAATTGGGGCTGACTTATAGTTTCAGAGGTTTAGTTCATTATCATCATGGTGAGAGGCATGGTGGCATTCAGGCAGGCATGGTGCTGGAGAAGGAGCTGAGAGTTCTACATATGGATATACAGACAGCAGGAGGAGAAAGACACTGGTCCTGGCTTGGGTTTTCAGTGCTCTTGGAGCCCCTAGCAAAGGTTCCAGTAACTGCAGGTGTTGGCCAATTGGAAAGTCTATTCCAGACACCACCTCGGGTACCCAACTCTGTATTACTCAGAGTTCTCTAGAGTAGGAGAAATTAGAGAATACATCTCTCTATGAATAGAAAGGGGGTTTATTAGAATGACTTAGAGGCTGTGGTTCAGTTAATCCAACAATGGCTGTCTATGAACAGAAAGTCTGAGAAACCACAAGACAGGGTATCTCAGCTGGTCTTCAGTACACACCAGAACCCTGAAGAAGTGGGCTCTAATGCCAGTGAAGGAATGGTTTTGCTAGCAAGGGTGAGAGCAAGCAGGTAAAAAAGGAAAAGCTTCCCTTTTCCATGCCCTTTATTTATATATAGACTACCATCGGAAGATGTAGCCCAGATTAAAGGTGAATCTTCCCACCTCAAAAGACCTGGATTAAATGTGTATCTTCCAACCTCAAGCATCCAGATAAGAAATGGGTTTTCCCATTTCAAAGGATTTAATTAAGAAAAATCCCTCAAGGTATGCCCAGCATGTGGGTTATAGTTAATTCCATATGTAATCAAGTTGACAACCAAGAATAAAATCATATCACAAAGCCACCTCTTGTCAACTTGACAAAATCCTGTCTCCTTATGTCATGTTTAACTTTCAAATGAAAGCAATAACCACACCATAATGACACCTAACATGATATAACTATCCCATGTACAACTGCAAATGCATTATATATTTAATCAAGTCATAATTATGCCAAAGATGACATGGTGTTGGAGAAGTAGCCGAGTGCTCTGCATCCTGATCTATAGGCAGAGAGAAACTGGGCCTGTGTGGGCTTTTGAAACCTAAGGACCTCCAGTGACATACTTTTCCCAATAAGACCGCACCCCTGAATCCTTATAATCATTTCAAATAGTGCCACTCCCTGGTGACCAAGCATTCAAATATACGAGCCTATAGGGAGATATTCTTATTCAAACCAACCCGCTTCTCTTTGATGGATCTTCCTATGTCTCCTATGACTGGAGCTCAAATACAGTTGTGTGTGAAAATAAGTGTAAGAGGTTGTCTTACTGGTTAAAGTAATTCATCTGGCCATGTCATTATCACCAGTAATGCCAGACATATTATTCTCTATAGAATTAATAGTTTTGCATAATTATTTCTAAGAGAAACACACACAGAACATTTCTATCATACATGCATAAAAAATAGAAAAAAATAACCTCTAAAAGCCTCCACGTATGTTTTTGGGATATTTGTGTACTCATCTAAAAAATATTTTACCTGAGAATAAGCAAAAAAAGAAAAGAAAAAAAGAAAAAAAAAAAAGAAGCTGTCTCAATTTTGACAATAAAGAATTGTCGGCATATAATCGATAAACACTGCTCTCTCCTCTTATTACCTAATGAGCATTTGATTTTAGTGCAATTAACTTTTATTGACTTTAAGTGGAGTATACAGTATGATATAAATAAAACACATTTGCAATATGGGTCAAGACAGACTAGAAGGCAACTGGAAGCTATATCGTTATATGACTTAGGAGGAATGAAAGCAAATCAAATATTCCCAACAGTGCAGAATTTGTGATGCCTTTCAGAGAACATCCTCTTTATCAAAGAAAATGTCTGGTACAGCAGGAAGATACTAGGAAAGGGCGCAGGAGAAATAGGTGAATATTTGCTGCAGTTAAAACATGATTCTGTGTAAATGCATTAACTACTAGGCTTCCGTTTTTTCTCTCGTATTTAAAAACATAATGGAGATGAGGTGAGGATCAAGGAGGGTGTTCAGCTAAAGTCAGAAGATTTTCAGTTTCTAAAATTCTCCCTATTTTAAGTATTGCACAATCCAATCTTGAAACACGTGAGCTCCTCTTATGTCAAAACTGAAGAGAACAAAAAGCCCCATGCGATTACCTTCAGTCATAAACATAAAACATTTCAGACGTATAAAAAAAAAATCACTTTATTTTGAATGGGAATGTTATAAAACTCTATCATATTACGTCGTACACACATTATTTTCAGTGATAAGTATTAAAAATGATTGTCTTCACTGAAAAACAAACTCTGCCTACATCTGCTGCAATCTAATCTCTTAATAGCTTTACCTGTAGTAAAAATCACTGTGGATCTGAGTTATGTTCTGACATGGTTGGGGTGATGTACCCCTTCAGAAAGGTTCAGTGTTGGTGGTACTGCCTGAGGAAGCTGGATCATGAGGACACCCACTGAGGAGCTCAAGGCCCTAGGGGATGGTGAGACACAGTGGGAGGAGCCGGGTCTCCCTGTCTTTGAAGGGCACATGTTGTTACATGTTGTTTCTGGCCTCTTTCCTGACTCTGTCATTCCTGAATGACATACGGTGAGCAGTATCCTTCCACCATGAGGCCTAACAGAAATCAAGCCAGCTGACCAAGGGCCGAGCCCTCAGAAACCAGCCGAGCCCTCCGAAACCAGCCGAGCCCTCCGAAACGGTGAACCAAAACCCATCTTTCCTCTCCTTAGTTGTTTGCTCCAGGATGTTGTCCCAGCACCAAAACTTAACAAGTACCAATTTAAGTCAACTTTGAGCAGTAAAATCACAATAAAAAAAATTTGCTGAAAAAGTCAGGATGTTCTTCAAGCTTGAGAGAGAAGTTGATCTGGGGCTGGAGGTGTACCTGGGGAAGGGGGTGGGGAGAGTGACTACTTAGCATGTGTACGGTCCTGGGTTCAATCTTGGGTTTGGTGGAGGGAGCGAGCAAAACTATTTAATGAACTGTTGCAAAGGAGATTCTCCTCTATTGGAGTCTTTAGCTGATTTTTATTTCTTTTTTTTTTTTTTTTTTTTTTTTTTTTTTTGGTTTTTCAAGACAGGGTTTCTCTGTGTAGCTTTGCGCCTTTTCCTGGAACTCACTTGGTAGCCCAGGCTGGCCTCGAACTCACAGAGATCCGCCTGGCTCTGCCTCCCGAGTGCTGGGATTAAAGGCGTGCGCCACCACTGCCCGGCTGATTTTTATTTCTTAGATGTTTCTGCAACCTGAGAATGGATTAGTGACCAGGAAACAAACCCCCAATAGAGGCACTGAAATTGTTTCCTATAACTTGCTAACTTTGACACCGAATTTTCTTCCCTAGAATTGTGATATCGTTTGTTCCCTGCAGTTGAGGCTATCATGTCTGTTAACGCACTGAAACTGAGTTGAGTCTTCTGTTTAGGGCTTCCTTCCAATTATAGGGCGGCTTCAGGCAGAAATGCTACGCTATCATTAAGTGTTACATAGATGCAATGCTGGTCCACGCAACTGCTACATTCTTTCTGTTCATGGCTTTTGCGCTGCTGGTGAACTGCTCCATGGAAACCATAGAGTGATGCTCTTTGATTTAAGAATAGTCATTGCTGAAGCTTCCATGCATACCTGCTGATTCCCCTTTGACGCTATTATCTCGGGGACATGTATTTTGCATGTGAATGCAACACTACCCAAGCCCCAATATATACCTCTTTTTTTTTTAACACTTTAGTGACTGATATCCACAAAAGCCAGGCTGGTACAGTAAGAACCCAAATCTAACACAGGAAAGACCAATGCCAAAAATTAGAAAACGAGTATGATATTACTGTATCAACTGTATGTACTGGGACGTGGGAAGGGATGTCAATGGCTGGGCAATTTAATAAGGTTCTATTGTACATTTTAAAAAAGCAATAGGTGTAATTTGTGTAGCTGGAAGCTTGTGATCTTCTTTGGGATGCTTAATGCCATTAAGGACCAGCTCACCAACGCAGAGGAGCAAAAGTCTGACTTAGTGTTTTCACAGATTTCCATCAGCCCACAAGTAGTTTAGTTTCAGCTTATTTAAAAACTTCCATAGAAGTAAAAGAACTGTAGACAACAGTTTAGAAGACCTGGTGTGTGAGACCTCAACCATCTGTAACAAAACACCATGGACCAGGAGGGTTAATTTAGATTCTCTGTTTCCGTTCTAGAGGTTAGGAGTCCCCACTAAGGCGTGGAAGGGCTGGTTTCTGGTGGTAACTCCTGGGCTAGAATGGCTGCCCTTCTCCATGGGTGGGCTTGGGGAGCTGGGGGGGCAGTCCTCTGGGGCCTCTTCCTATAGTGATGCTAATCCCATAGGTTGAGCCGCCCTTGCAGCTTCTTGAACCTTTGTTACTTTCTCAAAGGCTCAGTCTATTCCTAAAGATCATCACCAGGGTGAGAGCCTCAACTTACTAAGTTTGGACTAACAGACATTCAGTCCATTACCAGCTGGGTTCAGGCACCTCATCCAAACTTAATAATTGGGTTTATTAATTTCCTATTTTAAATTTTTTAGCTTCTCATCTGTAAAAATGAGGTAACTCTAACACAGGAGATTAAAATATAACACTCAGCACAATGTATACCTAAAAAATATAAAGGATTACTTTAATTTAAAGTCTTAATATGGGGACATTTTTCATTTAGTTAAATAAGGTAATCGAAATCTTTTTTTCTCTTTTTCTAACTAACAAAGTTTGAGGACTATGTTGTTACGCTCATAAGATAATGACTTTATCTACCAAGGTCTTTATAAATATACCATTTTACTACTAAAATTTTAAAGCACATATATGCCTGCTATACTTCAGAAAATGTCCTTAGTGTTTACTTAGGTGTGGCACAACATGGAAGATGGAAATAGTGTGAGTGATTACGGGAAAGACTATCTTGTATTCAGGATACACCAGCTAAAACATGCTCCATCTCCAAACTCACACCTTTAAGGATTGAATTTGTATTATTTGCACTCATCAATTTACATTTCAAATGCAAAAACATTTGCAAATGTAACGATGAATGAAGCCACGTTATGTTCTACGGCATTAACTCTGAAAATCTGATTAAGATAGATGTCTTCAACTCATAATTCTTCAATGTCACGTTGTCATAGTTCCCATCAGCAAGATGTTTTAAAGGCTTTCGATTAATATTGCATGCCAGAACTGAAATTACATCCTTTCTCATTTAGTTCTTAATGGTGCAAGTGATACCGATCAAGCACTGTTTTATGAAGCATGTGTGATTTTTATTGCAGGCTGTTTTCACAAATCTTTTTCAAGTTTTTTTTTTCCCCTTCAGAAAGATGGCTTAGGGTTTAACAATAACTACACCCCTTCATTGAAAAACCATGAGTTTCAAAATGAACTGAAACCGATATTGTATCAATAAAAAATTTCTACTTGAATCTGTCACGCTCCCAT